>NC_143153.1:8031881-8338637 GCF_041381405.1 Jatropha curcas
ATATGTAGAGATTCGTTTGCAGCGCAGGTGAAGCAGTGAAGCGCATATAGATGCAAAAGCAAAACATACAAAATATAAAATGAAAAAAAAAATTGTGCCAAATTAAATTAAATTTTATAAATACAAATTTCTTGATATGACTTTAATTTATTTATTTTATCAGCAAAATTAATTTAGTTTATTTATATAATCAGGAAAATTTTAATCTATTCATAAAAAAATTAAATTTTTGTTTGGAATTAACTATAGATATCCTTAATCCACTAGGTTAAGATTAAATTAAAAAAATTTAATTTGTCCAATAAAAAATTAAATTTTTACTTGGAATTAACCACAGGTATTCCTAACCCA
The DNA here is from genome assembly GCF_041381405.1 of Jatropha curcas. Lineage (NCBI taxonomy): Eukaryota > Viridiplantae > Streptophyta > Magnoliopsida > Malpighiales > Euphorbiaceae > Jatropha > Jatropha curcas. The sequence continues at coordinate 8,032,233 of NC_143153.1, forward strand.
TTAGGTTAAAATTAAATTATGTCAATTATTGAAACGGCAAGTATTATCGGTGAATATTTGTTCCATCCATAAAAATTGAATCAACAACCATATTTATAAAGAAAAAAAGTATGAAACTAGTCATCTTAGCACTCATTAATTTTGATAACGTAAAAGGAAATTTCAGATAATTTTTTTGAAATAAATAAACATACAAAATTTAAAAATTTGTATTGAGGAGTAACTGAAATCACAAATGAGTGAGAGAAGTTCTAAAATTATGATCGTAAGTTCATTCTTTTTTAATGCATTATTTAGAAATTGTTGTCTTTACTTACAAACCATCTGAGCTGTATTAGATATCTTTCCATAATTCTAAAATAGTAGAAAAATTCAATAGTATGTATCAAATAAAGAAAGCTAGTTAGATAATATCCGACGGCATATTGGTGAGATTTGAGTCATAGATTGCCTTATCTTCTTCTTCTTCTACTTCCCTTATCCCTTTTTACTTTCTTCTTATTTTACCGATGACAATATTTTTTTGAAAGAAAGAAAATAATTATTTTCTGGTAGGACTATATATTTTGAATCTCTCCAATTTGGAAAGAATATAATGGAGAAAAATTGAGAATTTCATTCATATTTATTAAATCACCTAAATAACTTTAGATTAATTAACAAACTGTAAATCCTTTCTTACCCTATTATTTAAGTGATGATATAATTATCAATTTTTAATAATAACATTTTATTTTCTCTAAAATTTTTTCCTTTCCAAACGAAGGAAAAAAATTTTTCATTTATCATTATATCGAAAGACAAGAGTGGAAAATAACTATGGAAACAAAGTTGACAATTTCTCATTATTTTCCTATTTTATTTTCCTTTCTCCAATATTTTCTTTTCTCTCTTTTCCAAGCAAAGGTTAGGGTTTTGTGTACCACTATTATTTTTGTAGTTGAGTGTGAATTTATATGTTGCCTCCATCCTATAAAGATAAGTTTATTTCTATTTTCAGGCGGATTAAGTAAAATTAATTAATACAATTCAAAACTTCAAATAATGAAGGAATAAGGCTTAACATGTCTCTTGAATTTGAGAGCAATATACGATTTACCACAAAAATAATTTTTTTGTATGTATAATTTACCATCTGAACTTACATCGAAAGAAAATAAAAAGCTCAATTTTTATCCAAAATAAATAAATATTTGATTTAAATAAAATATAATTTAGAAATAAGTAAATATTTGATTGAAATCAAATATAATTAAAATAATAATAAATATTTTCAAACTAGATATTCAATATAATCAAATATTTTTCTAATTCAATAATTTTTTAAATTAAATAATTTAATTATTTTTTAAAATCAAAGATAACATACTATAATTTTTTTGTAGTTATTTTATACTTTTGAATAATTTTTCTTTCTTAATTTAAATTCTTAAATAATATTTGTAAGTTAAAATATTAAAAATTATTTTTTAAAAAAGAAAAGTGGGCTGTTTATTTTTCTTGTTGAAAGGTAAATAACTTATGCATTAACTTTGGGAATAAAAGTTATATAAGCAATTAGGGATAACTTTCAATATAAAATAAGAAACATGATTATATGAGTCTCTTGTTATAGGTTGTGATAGGTGTGATTGTTACAGTATTTTTAATATAGTTTTTATTTGGAATTTTAGTAATTTTTATCACTTTAACTAATTTTTACTTCGTTTTAATTATAATTTTTGTTCAAAGCTTACTTAAATCATAATCCACTTGATCTTAAAGAAATTCGCAGGGTTTTGGCACAGAAAAGAGCATTATAAAACAAAACACTCAGGCTCTAACACGCCCAGCCCGTGCACATTAGCACGTCCGTGCTAAACTTAAGGGAAATCAAGTGTAGACTCAGACTCTAGCACGGCTATCCCGTGCTATTTGGCACGCCCGTGCCTAAAAGGACCTCAGGGTGTGCTTGCCTAAGCACGCCTGTGATGCATTTTATCTTGGAAAGTTAGAGCCTAACACGCCTTGCCCGTGCTATGGCGCATGCCTGTGCCACAAGTACTTCTTTGAACGTGTTGAAGAGCACGGCCTGTGCTGGATCATTCATAGAACTCAGACTATGGCACGCCCAAGCCGTGCTATGGAGCACGCCCGTGCTACGAATGTAATGCTGTCTTGAATTAAAAACGCAAGCCAGTCTCTATAACTTACATGGGCCCACCTAAGATATTTTCCTAACGTGCAAATCAAGATCTAAGCCTATTTAGGAAGATGGAAGAGTCCTAATTAAGAAGAAATCCAAGCCTAAACAATTTGTGATCTCCAAAGAAGATTTCGTACTCAATAAGGATTCTATTTTCTAAACGGAGTTAGATTTTCTTCCAGGAGGTCTATATAAAGAGAGGAACAATTTATTGTATAGGCCATCTCTGGTTCTATTATTTTTCTACATAGTTCTCTCTCTCTCAAAGACTTCAAGCATCCAAGATTTGCGCCAAGATTCAAGGAAGCCATCCACGTATCTGTTGTCTAGTTCTTATTTCTAAACTCTTAATCTTATTTTTCTTTTCATTATTCATATTGATTATGAAGTTTTATTCAAGTATTATTGAGTTTTATTTAATTACTATGTCGAACTAAAATCCTCATACTAGGGATTTGATGTAGCTTAAATTCTTTTCCAATTTATAATATTAGATTTGTTTTTCTTTTTTCAAAGTATAATTTATTATTGCACTTAATGCTTCTAGGCAGAGTTTCTTCCCTGGATTGATTTATTTCATTAATCACTATCGGGAGAAGGATTTTTGATATGAATATGGTAATAAATTACATGAGAATAATAACTTGATGCGGAAGCTATATGGTTTGACTCATGGGGGGTTTTTATGAGTTAATGACCTTAGGTTATGAATTCACAGAATAAACCACAAAACTTAATGATTTAATTCATGTTTGATTGCACTATTGCAAGATAGGTAATTAGACCGGATTAGAATAGCTAACAATACATCGGGAGAGCTTGTTAGTGATTTTAAGGTTGTTTCCCTTACTTGAACAATTAAAATTGATTAACAAACTAATAAAATAAATTGGATAGAGTTAAGTGAAATCAAAATTCCTTGTAGTTTTAAAATCCTTGATTTCTTTTCATCTGAAAATTGTTGCTTGATTTATTTCTGTTTTCTTTTAGAATTTACTTTTCTTACAATAAATCTCTCTTATTGCCATTTAAATAATAATAGGTTAATACAATTTTGGTATTTGATAAATAATCCTTGACGAGACGATACTCTACTTACTTTATATTACTTGTTACGATTTCGTATACTTGCGAAAAATCACTGTCATCTTGCAAGGCCATGAGCTCCTAAATTTGCTTGTTTATGAATCCAAGAAACCAAAATATTTGGCCTATCAACTAAGATAATTTTGTAGTCTTGAATAACTTAACCGAAGTCAAAATCATCGTTGAAGGTGGAGCAGAGAGCATGAACCACAAGTTGAGAATCGGTAAAAATGCATCCCGAAAGAAGTGAGATAGACTCAGCCCTAAGTAAGGCTTCTCAAAGAGCTATTGTTTCCATTAACCAGGTAGAGCCCATTCCTTAAAAAAATCCCCATAATGTAGAGATTAAGTCACTTTCAGCAGACTCAAAATGACCCTAAAGCCTAACAACTGGAGATTAGAGAAGAAGGCTGCGTCCACAAAGGCCCTGCCACAAAAAAACCACCTGGTCACTAAACAGCAAAAAAGGCCCAGCTCTATTTGGATTCAAATGGGGATGCCAATAGATAGAAGAAGAAGTACACTTTGGCATAATCAAGACCAAAGCTTGCTGACCTGTAGTACTTTCATGTAGTCCATGCATGTTGACGTGAGGAGAAGTTATGTTAGCTTTATGCCAATCCTTCAAACATTCCAAAGCAGCAAACAAAACTTTGTTAGCCAGTGAAAGTTTATTATTCCAAATAAACTCATTCTTGGTAGCCCAAAGTTTCCATGCAATCACAGTAATTTTAGCGGCTTCATCTAGAGTTTGTGAATCAAAAGGCTGCAATAGAAAAACTTTAAAAGATAAAAGATTATTAGTAGGCCAAAGAACCCTTAACTCCCAAATCGCCTTAGCATTATAATAACAGAGTAAACAATGGTCTATGTCTTCTTGTTAGGGTAATAGGAACCCGTTTAGGGAAAAACTTGGTTCTTGTATGAAGAATGCCTTTGAGAACTCTCTATAAACTCGCTGACCTTAGGGGGACCCCAAGACTCCAAAAGGAATCAACATTAGGCGAACCCCCTTTACCAAAAACTCATAATGCAAGATAGTAACAAGACTGTACCCTATACACTCCCTTGGAATCAAAATGCCAAATCAGTTTGTCCTCCCTATTGAAAATCGAAAGGGGAACGGACATAATAACTCAAATATCTCTAACACTAAAAAGCTTAATGATCTTACTCACATCCCATTTTTTCCTATTATCGCTTATGAGATCCCTAACTCCCATATTGGGGTTTATAAACATAAAGCCATCTTCAACAATAAATTTATCTTGTTTTGGGACCTAAGATCACTTTGCATTGCAATTCTCTCTCCATTTCCCACCCTCCACTAAATTCCATGCTTTAAAATATCCCTAGCAAACAATAAACTCTTCCATTTATAGTTAGAATTATTACGAAAGCCAGCTTTGAAGTAATCCTCAAAAGGAAAATATTTTACTTTAAGTAACCTATGAACAAGAGTTTGAGCGTTGTTAAGAAGACGCCACCCCTGCTTGCTAAGAATTATAATTTTAAAACATAAAAGATCCCGAAACTTCATACCACCTTACTCTTACTTTGACACATCTTGCCCAAGACATCTAGTGGATACATTTAAAGACCCTATCCCTTTATCCCTCCACTAGTAAGAATTCATGATTTTCTAAAGGGAATCACAAATTGAAAAAGGAAAATGAAACACACTCATTTAATAAGAAGGTAAAGTTTGTGCCACAGACTTCAACATAATCTTCTTACCTACTCTAGAAAGTAGCCTGTTTTGCCTTGCATTTATTTTTTGCCAAAACCTGTCTTTATGAACTGCGAAAATTCACTTCTTATTCCTTCCAGTTAAAGAAGGAAAACCTAGGTAATTACCCCCTCCTAAAAGGTTGATTCACCTTTAAAATCCCAAAAATTCTATCTCTAGAGACATTTGGGCTAAAAATATGCTCGACTTTTGAAAATTAATAGTTTGGCCGAACGCATGCTCTTATCCTGCAAAATATCTTTGATTTTCCAACTCTCCATCTCAGTAGCCTGAAAAATAAAATAACATCATCTGCAAATAACAAATGTGAGAATTTATGACATCAGAAACCAACCCTATGCCTGTGAATCTAACCCTTCCTCTGAGCATCAGAAAGCAAAGCAAACATCCTCTCTGCACACATAATGAAAAGATAGGGGAAAAGGGGATAATCATGACGAAGACCCCTTTTAGGAGAAATAGGACCCACCTCCTCCCCATTGACTAAAATGGAATAATTTACAAAAGAAACACACATCATTACCTATTTAGTCCATTGAGCAGAAAAGCCTAATCCCAACATCATCTATTCCAAAAAAAACCCAGTCCACCCTATCATATAGGCTTTACTAATATCAATTTTCATAGCAATAGACCTAGTGGAACCCCAAGACAGATAATTTCATGCTATGAATAGTGTCAAATGCAACAAAAATATTATATGTTATTAAACAATGAGGTACAAAAGTTGGCTGACTAGGAGAAATCATTTGGGGGAGTAGTCTTTTTAATCTATTAGCCAATACCTTCACAACAATCTTATATAAAATATTGCATAAAGATATTGATCTATAATCTTTAATATTTTCTAGATTGAACTTTAAGGATTAAGATTATAAAGGTATCAAAGGGAGAGTGGAGAAGGTACCTTATTTTAACCAAGAATTACAACCAGCAGCAACATCATTCCAATTATGAGCTAGATTTTTGAAAAAAAAGTCGGATTTAATCCACTTGGACCAGAAGACTTATCCGGATGCATATAGAACACAACAGTATGAAATTCCGTAGTAAAGAAAGGAGCTGCATTATCCACATCAGATACCTTCTTGCTTATCTTGCTTATAATACTTCTTGGGCTAGAAATCATTTCTCAAAAAAGTTGAGAAAAATAGTCTTTGATTAATCCATTAATTTTGGTTGTCCCGCACCCATATCCCCGAATCTGACTTCAAATTGTTTATACGATTATACTTCTGCTTACCCTTGATACATGCATGGAAATATTTTGAATTTTTATCACCGTATTATAACCAATACAACTTAGCCTATTGTCTGCTACGCAACTCATCCTCTTACAAGATATTATTCCATTCGACCTAGAGAGAGTCATATTTAGTTAACGATATCCCTCCCTACCAGTTTTTGGGTTCTGGTCGACCATTTTCTAAATCAATCCCTTGATCAATTTTTTGGTTGATTTAATGACTAGCCATCAAAGTGACCATCCATACCATATTGCTTAGTGAAATTTTGTACCTCTTCCCTTGTAAAGATCATTCTGATAATATATGGTGATGAAAAATGTATTCTTTGAAAAATTTTATGACCACTTGTTGATTCACAATCTTCAATGGGAATACCTCTACCCATTGGGTAAAGTAATCGACCTCTATCAAAATGAAGCAGTGATGTCTGGAGAATGGCAGATAAAGTTTGCCAATGACATCAGTCGTTTATACCTTAAATGGCCAAGGTTTTATCATCGACTCCAAATTAATTACTAGAGCACTCTTGATTGACCCATGCTTCTGACACGCTTTGCACCTTTTGACATATTTATGGTAGTCCTCTTCCATCTTCATCAGCCATTAGTACTCGTACGTACTTGGTCAGAAGCCTTTTCAACATTGATGATCGCCACCTCAGCCATTAGCAGTACTTCTTCCTTTGAGTCAATGTGCAACAATAACTCCCCATCAAGGTACCTCTTATACCACTAGTCGTTATACTGCTAATAATGATTGGTCGTTCATGGGATCTTTTCTTCTGCATCAACCGATAGATTTTCAAGGTACTGTATGATCGGTCTTTTCAAGTCATCTGAAAAGTCAAAGGTTAGGCAATAACTATTAGTGGTGATATGACTGCTCAGTTCTAATGTCCCTTGGGAATATAAAATTGAATCCAGGTGACATTCAATAAAAATATCACAAAACTCGATCTCCTACCCATAATTGTGCTAAATGAGGTTGTTTTTATGGCTAAATTTTCAGCTAGCTCCATGAATTCAATGAGGAGGTGATGAAAACCACTTAGCAAATTCTTTATTTTTTTTATAGTACAGACTTAAGGCCTTAAAGGCACATTTGTATACATCCTTTATTTTCCTGATCACCAACAAAGAGTATCCTCAAACATGCACTTCCTATGCCCCTAACTTTATCAAGATCTCCATACCAATTATTAGTTCCTCATATTCAGCTTGATTATTTATGCTTAGGATCCCTAATATGAACACTATATTAGTTATAATGTCCAATAGAGAGATCAAGATGATCCATATTCCAGCTCAATCCTTTATTGTAGAACTATCAAACCAAAGTTGCCACTACTTATTTAGGATGGAGCCTATCAGTATTTTTAAAGGATCAATATCAACCATTGGGTGGTTGGCTAGAAAGTCTACTAAAGCTTACCTTTTACAGATTTTTGGATTACATATTTCAAAAGAAACTCTAACAGCATTACAACTCATTCACTTATTATGTTATTTATAACGGTCAAAACAATATGTGTAAGAGTAGTATACACACATACATAGTTTATTTATGGTTGTATATTCTTAACTTCAACCAAAAGTAATCCTTGACATAGGTAATATACTGCCCTTTAACTTCTATCCTGCTTATGAGCCAACACACTTTTGATGATTTATGGTTGACTGCTACGTATAAGATTCGAGACTCCTTTTTTTGAGATGGAGTCATGAACAATGGTCTTGTCAGATACCTCTTTAATTTATCAAAAACTTTCTAATTTGTACGATCTAGATCTGTATGGGCAATTCCTAATTTCCTGAATTTTCAAGAAAAGCAAGATGATTTTTCATGCTCTCCCCGAGTGTAGAGAGGTCAAATATGGATAGACACAGCTCTCATAAGTGCCTCCAGTGTGACATTCGCTCATTTGATGACGAATCCAATAAGGGTGGTTTTCTTGCCAAATATTGTTGGTAGCAAACAAACCATATTGATACGGATTTTCAAGCTTCCCACAATGATTTTATTTGTGGATAGCCCTTTTCATTTTCTAATTGCTTTGGAAACCCAAACTTTTCTTTTTCGACCCCCTTCACCAATGTGTTCAAATATTCATGTTGGTCGATTCTTTTATATAGCAACTTTGCCAAATCCTTTTGCCTTTGTTCCCTAATTTGACCTATATTATCTACTGCTTCAATGGCCTTCTCTTGATAAGCCTGCAACCATTCTTTGACTTTTTGAAAGCTGATATGATTCATCATCGACCACTCACTTCCATTGTTATTTTCCATGTCTCATCCTAGCATCGAGGATGGTCCATTGTAAATTAAAGTGTTTAGGTCCAATTTTATAAGTTGAATTGTTAAATGGGTCAAAATAAAAATTAAGAGTGTCACACAGTTTTTTAGTATAAAAGTTCAAAGATAAATTTATATATTTAGCCATTAGTTAATCTATAACTTTCATGTGTATGGAGTAAGTGTTTATCCCTAACATAGGCAAGAATTTTCTAAAAAAAAGGATGGAATATTGATTTTCTTTGGTTTCTTTTTTTTTTTTTTTTTTTTTTTGAGGATTGGGATGGAGAATTCAACAGATTGTAATGCACTCACCACTAGGTTATGCCTTGATGTGCAATTTCTTTGATAAATTTTGAAAGGTTTTTAATGGTAAAAATCAACCTTCAGCTTAAAAGGTTAAACTTTGATTGGCAAACGCAATGCTAGTGTTATACTATTATTTTTATACAATTGGAATAATTGGAAATCGGATATTACACAATTGAAATGTAGGATTTAAACGGTGAATCGTTCTATTATTTCTTAGCTAAAGAATTGAAATTCACTAACTCACAATGTTGAAGAAGATGACCAAATTAATGATTTGATCTTGAAAACGGTGTAAGAGGTTCCTGATGAAGTGGGCAGTGATGAAGGCAATTCATTTGAGAGGATATATTCCGTCCCATTAAAGTGTTAGTATATAAGAAAATAATTAAAATCTTTAATTATAGGGAAAATAAAAATATTCATTCCATCTAAAAAATATAGATTTGCTTCTATTTTCCAACATATTAAGAAAAATTAGTTATCATCTTCGTTTTTGAATATTTGTTACTTTTGGAATTTCACGTCCTTTAAAAACTATTAAATTTGTCTAAATTACGATAACCTATTAAGTAAGTTGATTATATTATCATTAATTTAATATATTTAAATACAAAATCTTTGAGAAATTGAAGCAATAATTATTGATCATATACAAATGTAAATATAAAAAAAATTATTACTCGTTGAAACCACAAATATAATAAGTATTTTAGAACATAATACTTTCTCAAATGTGATAAATATTTAGGAACAAAGGTAGTAATTTAATTTGAACGCTCAATGTTATCTATACATGTCTAAATAGAGAGAAAAAAGAGTAATTAAATCAAAAAGTAATTGCACATTCATGGAGGAATTGAACACTCAATGAAGAGAAAATTCATACTCCCTCCGTTCCACTTTAGTAACAACAAATAGACATTTTACTTTGTTTTACTTTAAGTGTTCATTTAGAATTTTGAAACTAAATTATTTTTTTTTTTCAAATTTATCCATATTTATTAGGTGTAATTTATTTTTATAATTACATTTTAGAAGCCCAATTTAGACATTCCATCGTGTATTTTTAGAATATCAATAAATTCCAACCAATTAGGGGTGAGATTCAGACAATATGGAATTGAATGACCTTCATTCCAATTTCGTTCCAAAATAATTTATAATTTGAAATTGCATTCCATCCATTCTAAAAATTTAAAATTTTATTTCGTACTATTCCAATGAAATGCATTTTGGCATTTAGTAATTCCAAATTTCTTAACTATAAATACAAATATAACATATTATGACACTTTTTAAGATGTAAAATTTTAAATTTAATAAGGAATAATTATCATATTTTTATATATGCATACTAAAAAGACATAATTAAATTTTAAAAATAATAAATTAATATCACAGATAAATAAAAATTAAAATATTTAATCCTACGTATTTATAGATAGTATATATACTTCATCCTTAACATTTAATAATTCAATTTATATAATTAATAACTTATAATTAATAATAATAGTATTATAAAATCAACAAAAGATAATACCATTCATATTAGGATATATCAATATATGTAGTCATTATATTCATTAAAAAGTGTTAAATCCACAGAAAAATATTTCAAACCATATAATCTAACAAAAAGTAAGACATCACAACTTAAAATCATAATTTTCAACCCAATAAAGTATATATGAGTATTCAAGCACATAGAAAATATATTAATTACTAATTAGGGTTAGGGTTAAAGTATTAGATTACACTACGTAGTTTTAGAATTAAATAGAGGTTTTCTTAAAAATATGAAATCTTAAAATTTTTATTCTAATCTTTAATTTAATATTTTATTTTAAAATATATAATTACAAACTAAAGAATAATAAAATAAAATTTTGATATATGAATTGAAATATGGAATTTAATTTTTTATTTCCATTTCATATTCTATTTACCAATATTTTAAAAATTGCATTCCATTTTAAATTTCGTATTCCAAAATTTCATTCAAATTAACATTTGGTTTGAAATTTCGATTTTGATTGGAATATTTCGATCCAAGTTATATCCTATTAATCATTTTTCTTAATCATTGTGAAAAGAGCAAAGGTTGCTATTAAAATGGAACAGAGGAAGTACTATCTTTGTTCCATAATAATTGTCACATTTGGAATTTCATATCCCTTGAGAAAATCATTAAATTTATCTAGCTTATGATAAATTCTTGAGTAAATTAATTATATTATTCTTAATTTAATATATCCAAACATAAAATTAAATTTTAGACTCTTCAATTCTCATATTTTGTGATGGAGAGATTTTGGAAACATAAATAGGCAGCAGTAAATAAAGAGAGAAAATTTTTTGAAGAATTGGAGCAATAATTATTAGTCATATATAAAAGATAAACATGAAAAAAATAATTTAGTACTCCTTGAAATCATAAATGCGACCAGTATTTCGGAAAAAAACTATTTTTTAAAATGTGACACGGAAACAGTAAAATTAAAGTAATTAAGTGAGATGAAATGCAATAAATTTCCTTGCAAGCTAAATAAAAGAGATTTTCGGAATTCCACCGAAAAATTATTGCAAATTGTCATTTTCAATAGAAATTATTTATTTTTTCAAAAAAAAAAAGCAGAAATTGTTTATTTCTTAAACCTAATTAATGAATTTTACCGAAATTTAATCAAAATTAAAAAACATTTTACTACATTTTAAATTATTTAATTATTTCATTAATTATCGTGTAAAAACCATAAACAACCTATAAAAATGAATGGGAGAATATATATCATAGTTCCGGGTGAGCCCAAAACGTTGTCTTTTTCTTTCCCTATATCTATTGGCATTAAATGAGACTAACCCGTTAAGGTTTTGCATAGCAGTGGCCATTTACAACTTTCATCCCTCTCTTGCACCTAATTGGGTATAACACATTTAGGCATTTTTGCAATAGATAATTTAACCTTGGTTTTTTGAATTGGACTAATTAATATTTTCTCTCAAAAAACATTAAAATTCAAAACAAGATAAAAAAACAAATCAGCCAAGTAATTGAGAAATCAAAATAAAATTTTACTGGCTAAAAAAAGAAATTATTTATTTAGTACTATCAGATAAATGAAGAAATTTAAAAAAATTTATTAATTTAAACACTTTCAGTAAAAGTTCTGAGCTCAGCTGGATACCATCACATGTGTGAAAAAATTATGGTGTATTTTGTATATTACAACGGGAAAGTCAAACGCAGCGTTGCGAGCATTGGATATAAATATGGAGAAAGAGAGAGAGAGAGAGAGAGAGAGATAACTGAAGTCTGAACACAGTTGCCATAGAAACCAGATTTAGGAATAAATGACGGTGGACCTTATCATCTCAAAAATAAATACCCAACCGGCAATTTTTCATAAAAATTGCTCCTTCCAATTCATTTATATAAATACAATTAACTTTATACACAGATTAAGGAGTTAGTTAAACTATAATTTTTAGTCAAATCTTTCATACTTTGCCCCTAATATTATATTAATTGAATGTTTATTTTGAAAGTCAAATATATTATGCCAATTTATTCTCATAAACACAATTAATGACTTATACCCATAATTAAAGGGTGAATCACAGCAAAAAAATTACTCATTCCCCTAATTAATGTCAAGTTTTACCTCTTAATCAAAATTTTAAATTTGCCACTCCTATTTTTAGCGCAAATTTTTTGTGGGAAATGAATTTAATTTTCATTTAAAAAATGTGGACACTTAATAAAGAAATTATGTGCAAATAACCTGATAAGGATTAAAGAAGCCAGCAACAATGGAACACAGAGTGTTTACAGGAGATGCCGTTTTGGGATAGCATTCCCGAATCTCATACTGTTTATTCATATATCTGTGTTAGTATTTATACAAGAACTGAACCAATCACAGAGTTGTGTGTGTTGGCATTCTGTTAGAGTCTAGACTAAACTAACATGCCTGTGAGGATACAAAATACAATATATACACTTTACACCCCCCTCTCAAGCTGGATTTGGAGAGAAATCAACCAATCCAAGCTTGCAAACAAAAGTCTGAAATGGCTGATTAGATAAAGGCTTGGTGAACAAATCAGCTAATTGAAGTGAACTGGGGAGATAGGGAGTACTAATAAACCCAGTTTGTAACTTGTTGCGCACCACGTGACAATCAATATCAATGTGTTTAGTTCTTTCGTGAAAAACGGGGTTAGCAGCAATGTGCATGGCTGCTTTATTGTCACAGTGCAAAGGTATTGGTGTAGGTACAATAATATGAAAATCAGTAAGCAATGAAGATAACCATTGTAGCTCACAAACAGTGGATGCCATTGCCCTGTACTCAGATTCGGCAGAAGAACGACTGACGGTTGGTTGCTTCTTCGATTTCCAAGAGACCAACGAAGGACCCAAAAAAAATACAAAATCCGGTAACGGACCTCCTTGTGTCAGCACAAGCTGCCCAATCGGCATCAGAGAATGCCCGAAGCTTGAAATCATTCGTGGCAGACAGAAATAAACCCTTAAGACTTGTGCCTTTCAAATATTTTACAACAGCCAAGGCTGCTTTAAAATGCTGTTGGTGTGGAACCTGCATGAACTGACTTAATTGCTGAACAGCAAAACTTATATCGGGTCGAGTAAGAGACAGGTATAACAATCGACCAACAAGACGGCGGTAGCAGTCAGGATCCGGAAGAGGATTGCCCATGTCAGCTGTAAGTTTTAGCCCCTGAACATAAGGACTAGAAATGGCTGTGGCATCCTGTAAACCAGTATCGGCCACAATATCCGAAATAAACTTATGTTGCGTTAACAACATACCATCCGAGGACCGAGCAATTTCAATACCCAAAAAATACTTTGCAGGACCAAGATCTTTGATAGTGAACTTGGTATGTAAGGATTCTTTCAAAGCAGTAATCAAGTCAATCGAAGGACCTGTAATAAGACAATCATCAACATAAACCAAGATAGCCAAAAAGGCAGGACCTTGACCTTTAGTAAACAAACAATGATCATAAGATGACTGAGTAAACCCCTGTGTGAGCAAACTAGAAGTCAATTCTTTGTTCCACTGGCAGCCAGCTTGCTTCAACCCATAAAGGGACCGTTGCAACTTACAAACTTGTCCAGGCATAGCTTTCCCATAACCGGGCGGCACCTGCATATAAATGTCTTCATCAAGAAACCCATGTAAATAGGCGTTGTTGATATCAAGTTGATGCACGGGCCATGTGAAAGCAGCTGCAACGGTTAAGAAAACCCGAACAGTAACCAATTTAGCCATAGGAGAAAAGGTCTGGTTGTAATCCAAACCGAGCAATTAGTTATAACCCTTGGCGACAAGACGAGCCTTGTAGCGTTCGATGCTGCCATCTGCATTATACTTCACCCTGTAAATCCACTTACAACCAATAGGAGTGACATTAGGAGGTAAATCAGTGAGCACCCAAGTATTATTTTGTTCTAATGCAGTGAGTTCCTTATGCATGGAAGTTACCCAATTAATGTCATTTTTAGCTTGATTATAATTACAAGGTTCAATAATCTTGGATATTTGAGCAACAAAAGACAAATGAGAGGTAGAAAAATGGATATGAGAACCGTTGGTTGAATCAGTGACAAAATCGGTTAACCATGGAGGTGGATTGCGAGACCGAGTACTTCTCCGTAATACTGGTTCAGAAACAATAGGTACAATTGCCAAACCGTCGCCGGAACCAACCTCAGCCATCGAATCACTACTAGAACCAACCTCAACCGTCAAACGTGGCTGCTGAATGATATCAGGCGGACCACTTTCTGGATGTTCAATCAAATCAGGAGGCAGTGATATTATATCAGCGATCGGTAAAGGAGCAGTAGAGGGAAAAGTGGAAATAGGGACATCCTGATCTGTAATACATTTAGGCAAAACAAAATCTGTGATACTGTCAGGTTTAGAATGATGAAATGGGAACACATCTTCAAAGAAAAACACATCCCGAGAACTGAAAAGAGCTTTGGTGTGCAAATTATAAAGTTTATATGCTTTTTGCTGCTGAGCATAACCAAGTAAAACACAAGGAGAAGCCCGAGGATCAAACTTTCGCTTGTGTGGTAAAGTATTGGTAGCAAAACACAAACAACCCATAGTTCGAAAATAACTATAATCAACAGATTTGCCATGTAATCTTTCATAGGGTGTTTGCCAATTAAGATTTTCGGAGGGTAACCTATTAGCAATATGAGTAGCAGTCAACAATAATTCAGACCAAAAGGAAGATGGAAGATTAGATTGATAAAGTAAAGCTCTGGCAATATTCAAAAGAGTGCGATGCTTTCATTCAACAACTCCGTTTTGCTGCGGAGTGTGAACACAAGACCGTTGATGTAAAGTGCCCTTTTCTTGAAAAAATGAATTGCAAGCAAAATTAATGAACTCAGTGCCATTATCCGATCGTATTATTTTGATAGTCTTGCCATAATGCGTGAACACATATTGAAAATAAGACTTTAGAGCTGTCAATACCTGATCCTTACTTTTCAACATATATGTCCAGCAAAACCGACTGAAATCATCAACAATCGTCAACATATATACAACATTAGTGACAGATTTTAACTGATAAGGGCCCCATAAATCCACATGAATGAGATAAAAAATATCCACAGTAGTGATTGTGCTAGTTGGAAACGGCAAACGAGTTTGTTTTGCAATGGGACAAATTGGACACATCAAATCAGCATAATCATATTGAAAAATTCCAGGAACATGTTTCAATCTTTTATGTGCTATATGCCCCAAACGAGCATGCCACAGCATTGTTAAATGCCTATCGTGATTATTACAACTAGCAGCAGAAAAACAACTACTGCGTTTATTAAAAGAATCACTTGTCAAAAAATAAAGGTCTTCAATAACCCTTCCTTCTCCCAACACCTTCTTAGTCAGTAAATCCTGGAATACACAATGTTCAGGAAATGAGTGGACCGACAAACGGCAAGTTCTAGTGACCAAACTGACGGACATGAGATTGCAATTAAATGAGGGAACATATAAGACATTGTACAAAGTTATTCGATCATTTAATTTTATATTCCCTATATGTGTCACTGATCTGGTAGAATTGTCAGGTAACCGAATGGTTTTAGGTGGTTTTAGCTCAATCACTTGATCATAAAAGGACAGCTTAGGTGTGATGTGATCAGTTGCTCCAGAATCAATTATCCAATTATCCTTGCAATTAAAATCAATGCCAAAAATAACAGAATTAAGTAACGTACCTGCGAAGTTCACATTTTTGATATTCCCATCATCTTGATCAGCAAAGCCACCCTTGGACCTGAGAAACTTTTGGAACTCTTGCTGTAAATAATCAGAGACATTGTTATTAGCATTGGGTACATCATTTCCTTTCTGATTTTGACTATGTTGTTGTAGTGGAGACTCTGCTTCTGCAATCTGTGAAACATTATTAGCAGCATAATACTTGCGCACGTCCACCCCCCTACTCTTCTGTAACTCAATAAACCAGTCAGGATATCCATGAATAGAGAAGCAATCATCAATCTTGTGCCCTCCTGTTTTGCAGTTGGTGCAATACTCCTTCTTCCTATCCTCTTTTCTGGTGTATGATGAATTTCTGCCACTGTTCTTAATTTTATTTCTATTTTCGGAATAACTACTGCTACCCCTTCTCGCCATCATAACTGCTGCCGTTTCAGTGGATGTGATATTGCTGGTCTGTACTTCCCTTTGTTTCTCTACACTCATCACCATGGAATAGGCTTTGTTAATCGATGGAAGAGGATCTTGCAGCAACACTTGATTCTTCACGTTATCATATTCATCCCCTAAACCCATCAAAAATTGCATAAGCCTACGATTGTTATCATAATCAGTGATAGTTGTACCAACCTCACAACATACTGGTAAAGGTGCTAAACATAAAAGCTCATCCCACTTCTTCTTAAGCTTTGTATAATACTCTTGTACAGTATCATCTCCTTGCTTGTAACTGGCGATCTCCCTTTCAATTTGATAGATCATCGGTCCATTACTCTCACCATATCGTTGCTTTAACTCATCCCATAAAGCTTTTGCGTTTTTGCAGAAAACAAACGCATCAGATATATCTTTGGCCATGGCGTTTAGCAACCATGAAACCACCATACTATCTGCAGTCAACCATTTATCATAATCGGCCGACCCAGATTCAGGTGCTTTGATCTTCCCATCAATAAAACCCAGCTTCTTCTTTGCTCTTAAAGCAATCTGAACTGATCTGCTCCAAGAGAGATAATTTGGTCCTCTCAAAGGTACACTCACAAGGCTGAATCCAGGCGCCTCCGAACCATGAGTATGATATAGATCATCCTCAGTTGATTTGGTGTTGATCGCAGCAATGATCTTCGCCAGATCTTCTGGAGACATCATCGTCTCGATTGTAAATTTTCTAACTTATGTACTTTTCTCAATTTCAGGCAATCGAAACAAGGTTTCGATTAATACAATTACCACGGCTCTGATACCATGATAAGGATTAAAGAAGCCAGCAACAATGGAACACAGAGTGTTTACAGGAGATGCCGTTTTGGGATAGCATTCCCGAATCTCATACTGTTTATTCATATATCTGTGTTAGTATTTATACAAGAACTGAACCAATCACAGAGTTGTGTGAGTTGGCATTCTGTTAGAGTCTAGACTAAACTAACATGCCTGTGAGGATACAAAATACAATATATACACTTTACATAACCTTTTTGGAGCTAAAATTTTGATAGCATCAATTGTCTCTTCAAATTCCTTCCAAATACCCACTTATAAATAACTTCAATTCAATAGCTAACAATCATTGCATACGAATTACAGTAAAAAGTCTAGTGAACTGCCTGCAAACATGTTATATCCATTTGATTTGAATCTATAACTTCCTGATTAGCCCATAACTTTAGTAGATGTGTTGACTCTGACTGTTGGTCCCTTAAACTTAATCGATTTAAATGCAAAAGAAAATAAACAATCATCGTATCGAGCTTGAATTCACACAATCCGCTTCTAGCGTGAGTGTAAAAAAGGGAGCAAAGAAAAAGAACACGACAGAAGGAACCAAAAATTTAGTGAAAAGCATGCTTATTTCTGAAATGCAAGAAGGAGTGTTAGATTCGCACCTATCGAGAAAGTTGTGCACACATTGTCTATTTCAAAAAAATCAGTTTATAGAGTTTGACATATTGCAAAGAATGGTGCACTAGTTACAAATGAGATGAATGGTCTTTGCTAACATATTTGACATGAGATGAATGGTAATCGAAGTTAATATAGAAACAGTGAAGGACAGCAGCAAAAATAGTGCAATATCCTATTGCAAACATACTTGCCATGTGGTATTAGTTTCATATGCTTTAAGGGATAAATGATATTTAGTAGTTCAAAAAATATGGTCTTTTTGTTTAAAAAGTGTACTAGTTGTCTTTGTAAGATGTTGCTTCAAATCATTTTCTGGATAATAAAAAAATGTTCTCAAATAGTGCAAATGTGGGTGTTTTTATGTCAAGTATTGCACATATATTATTATTACATGTATTTCTTATTTCTAACTGTATATAAAAAAATAAGCAGCAATCTTTGTTAAGTAAATGTTTGCAAAATTTGTAAATGCATGCAATTTTGCTTGAAACGGTGAGAATAATACAGCTATGAATTGATTAGTCAATCATATTTAATGCAATAGTTAAACTTTGTCCGCCACTTTCTTATTTTTCTAAAAAGGAGGTACTCTAAACAAAGCAAATCAAGAGTATTTTAGATTTTGCATTTTGCCCATAGTCCAAATTAAATAACTTTGTCTATATAAATAAATCGGTTATGAGTAAAAACAATAATTGAGTAAATTATTCTTTAATTAATATTTATTTAATTAAAATAAATTTTTTTTAATAGTTGAAACAAAGCTTTGTGCAAATATCTGAAATATAGTAAAATTGCAATAAAGTAATTAATGGTACTTTGGTTTTCTAAATGTGTCATCCAAATAAAATAAAAAAAAGGCAAAATTGTCAAATCCAACAAAATAGAGGGAGCATAATCATAATTTGACTTTAACACACAATAAAAAAATTATGCTCCCTTCCTCCAAAATTAAAATTAGTTATTTTAATTAAAAATGTAAATTACATATATTTTTTCCATTATACCTCTACTTTAATATGAGATATGCTCATTAATCTATTATTAACCTTTTCCGTCAATCAAGATTAATTATCTAAGGTTGATTGACATTTTATTTTACCCTTAATCTAAGGTTGATTAATAAATCTATTATTGGAGAATTGATTTGTTAAATAATATTTGTATGCCATCTAAAGTGGAGGCCATTTGTAATATCCCGCTAAGCTCTAGAAGAGAGACTAATGTGTTGATTTGGCCTAGTAACAAGTCTAGATTTTTTCTGATGAAATCAATATATCATCTTTGCCCTCGATAGGTTTGAATGGTGTAAAGGAGAAACATCTACGAGCAATGATAATCATTTTTTCTGGAAGAGAATTCAGAAACAGAAGCTTCCACCTAAAGTGAAACAATTCACTTACAGGGCTTGTAAAGCTTTCCTTCCAACGAGTTAGAATTTGGTGCGAAGGGGAGTAGATAGTGCAGAAGGCTCTTACAGTACCTGAGATAGTGCAACAAGCATTGGGTCTACTCCATGATTTTCATGGACCTGAGAGTCCTAGAGATAAGCTTCTCACTTGAAACTCCACCAAAGCTTAGTCTCCACCTCCATCGGATATTGTTAAAGTAAACTCAGATGCTACAGTTCAGGCGTACGGGAGTATGGAATTTTGTATAGTTAGTCGAAACTCAAGTGGTAAAGTCATGGCCTCAAGACTGAAGAGGATACATAATGCTCTCTTACTAGAGGAACCCGAAGTTGAAGCTACTTTCTTTGTAGCACAAGGAGTAGTAGAGTTGAGGTTCAATTCTATAATTCTCGAGATTGATTACCTCTCTCTGGTTCAGTGTATGAATAGTACTAATATCCCCTCCTCAAAGTTTGAAAATCGAGTCATTAACCTTAAAATGCTAGCTGAATCTTTCTCTTCCTTTAGCTGTTTGCATGGTATACATAGTGCAATAATGTAGCTCATCACCTTTCTAAACAAGCTCTTACCAATGATGTTGAATAGCTCAATATTATAAAGGAAGTTCCTCTGTCTATAAACTATTTTGTTTTGATGGATTTGATTCCTTATTTCTATAATAGATACACACACATATCTATATTATCAATTTTATGTACATCATTTAATATTGGCTAAATCACCAAAAGAGCTTGAACTTTTATGCTTTTGGCAAATTTAGCCAATACTTTTAACTTTGTCAATTATAGAGTCCATTCAGAGTTTATCAGTTTATTTCTTATTTTGCGATTAATTGACCTCACAACATACTAGTTCTCATCTATGTAGTCATTCATTGACCATTTATTCTTGCTTTTAGAATTTAAGTTGTAGAATTGTGTTGTTAAGACAATCGCCTTTCCATTTCATTGTAAGCTCGAAAGAATTTGCGATAATTAACAGACACTTAGTGGACGCTCAGTAAGCAACTCGTACCGTTAGCAATCTCAAGGTCCAGTAAGCAGGTTTCTTCATCCCATGAGCTACATTACTCGACCACATCTAATTAGACTCTAGTGAAGGTCAGAGTTGACAATAAAAATAAGTACAAGGTATTGATTGATAAAATTAAAAGTTCAGGCTTTTTTTGGTGATTGAGCCTTTAATATTAATAAAAGATTTTTTAGGAAAAAAAAACTAAATAAAAGCATAGTTTAACTATATTAATTAGTTTTTCTTAATCCATGTGAAAGTCAAACTAAGCTTATATATGGAATGGAGAAAGTGTATGACACATGTTTTCAATTTTGAAAGTGGTGGTCAATAAATAATTACATTGAAAAATAAAAAGTAATTGATAAGAATGAGAAAATTATTTTTTAATGAGTAACTTTAAATATGAGTATAATAGAGATTTCATATTAACTACTCACTCCATTCCGTTCAATTTGATAATTTTTGACTTTTCACAAGAATTAAGAAAATGATTTAATCACCTCAATTGTAGAAAAAAAAATTGAGGCAATTGACTAAATTACCTTTTAATCAATGCTATTTTGATTGGTACAAAATTTAATGCAAATATCTAGAAAAAAGTAAAATTGAAATAAAATAATTAAAATTACTTTAATTTTTTAAAAGTATCATCTAAAATGAAATAAAGAAAGTCATAAATTATTAAATTTCTGAGAGAGTGATTATACAAAAAAAAAAATTCAAAATATGTTTGGATTAAATCAATTTGATCCAATCGTGACTTAATGATTTGATATTTTGTCCAATTTTAAGAAACTTTTTTATTTTTAATTTCATCCCGAGTTGTAAGCCGGCAAGTAAGTACAGAAGCATGTCTTGAGTCAAAGGGAAGGTTGCAAGTAAGGTCAAATCCCCTAACCTAATTTTCTTTCCCTTATAAAAAAATCTAGTCAAGGTTGTTTCTAGATTTTGGATGCTTATTTCTTATACAATGCAGATTACTTGGCTAACGAAAGAGAAAGGGAAAAATCTGAGACAAAATGAAAATTGAGAGAGAGAGAGATTGACAGCATATTTATCTTTATAAATATATAATTTTTAAGGCATAAATGCTTACGTGGAAACATATAAATTATTTAAATTAACACAAAATAGAAAGAAATATAATTTTTTTAAAGTTACATTCAATTTAAATAAAAAAAATTATATAATTCGCGCATCGTGCTAATATATGACTAAGAAACATATATTGTATTGTTTTTCTATAAGGGTAATTACATCAATTTAATATTATAAAATATTATTTCCTCTATCACTAACAAATTACGCTCTAAAAATAACACCATTCTAAATTTTTAAATAAAAAATGTAAGTTCCTTTAAAAAAATTTTAAAAAAAGAGTAAAAGATTAGTATCCAAACATAAATTAGAAAAACTATAGTTAAACATCCGCAAACATAAATTAGAAACAAATATATAATTAAATATCTTCATGTGAGTTACAATAACTTTAGTCAAGATATTTATGGATTATTCAATCAATTTTCATCATCGAGATCATCAATATCATCTCATCCTTCTAATTCTATTGGATCAACATCATCCTCCTCCTCAATATCTAAAAAATATAAAGCAAATATATAATTAAATGTAATTTCAAACAATTTTATGTACTCAATAGTCCAAACAATCTTTGATATGCATCTCCATCATCCTTTAACTATTCTTCTTGAACCGCACTTTCATGCTCATAATATATTGGTACCTTCCTCTTTTTTTTTTTTTTTTTCCATGATTAGAAATTCAATTTTGTTAATTAATTCATAATCAATTAGATTACAATATATCTTTTTTTTATTAATGAATCAATTACAAGCATATGAGAATATTATTTTTATGCAAGGACTAAAATTTAAAATAGTATATGAAAAAAATGTCTCACATATCTTGTAAAAGTAAGTTTTTATTCACAAGCTCGGCCCTAAAATATCATATTTGATTAATTGTAAGGGAAATGATTAATTAAGGAGTTTGTTCAAGTATGTCGGCAATTTTCTTAAATATTAATCCATTGAATGGCTAAAATTCTATTCCATTATTTGAGATTTAAGTTGTTAATAGATCCAAACTACATAAATAAAATAGTGTAATTTTTAAAATACAAAAATAAAATAATTAATTATTTCAAAATATAGAGACAAAAATACAATTTTTTTTTCTCTTTTAATTCATATGTATATCGGGTTAGTACTATGATTTCATTAGCACTAAACTGCTTAAACAGCAAATAATCAATGGAAGGATAATTTCCTTTAACAGAGACAAACTACAAGGATAAAATAGTAATTTTGAAAATGCAAGGATAATTTTTAATTATGCCAAAACATAGGGATAAAAATATAATTTTTCCATTAATTTTACTCTTATTAAGATATTTGTACTAAACTTTATTTCAATTAAACGAGCATTAATTATAGGAGTGTAAATTTGTCAATTATCCTTTTTTTTTAAAAAAAATAGTGATAATTTAATTATTTTATCAACTCTTGTGAAAAATCAAAAATTGATAAATTTAACGGAATAAGGGAATAATTAAGTGGGAAAAGGTTTTTGGCTCATGGTGATCCAGGATCATAGCACTTAAAATGACACTTTTATCCAGATTTAGTATGTCAAATGTTACTTTCATCCTAACTTAAAATTGGTAAGTTTGACATGAAGAGAGGGTTTTAAAATTTGAATTAATATTTCTCTTTTGTCATTTAATAACTCTAGACAAATCATTAAATAAATGAGATTATCAATGCACATACAGGACATTTATTTTGGTTTTACCTCATCAATTAACAAATCATATACTTTCAAGTGTCTAAGTAATTTATGAGACATAAATAATCATATACCACTTAATTTTCTTTTAACTTGTTTTTTTTAAGCTACAATTTGTTATATTTGAAATCAAATGAAATTAAAACATTCAAATTAAAATTAAATTAAGTAACAATTAAATAAGTAATATTTATTATATTTGAAAACTAGTTCTACATATAAATTCATTACGCTAATAAGTGCATTCAAGAATAATTAAGTTGTGAAATGCATAAAAAAATTGTGAATATTTTGTGAAATTTTGTGTGTATAAAGATTGTTAAATTAGATGAATTAAAATTTTAATTATAAATTAGAAAAATAAGAATTATTATGATAAGAAGCGTGTGTTAAACATATATTGAAAATTTAAATACCAAACACGAAAATAAATATTTTGTTTGTAGGTGGGGTAGATGAATTAAAATTTTAATTATAAATTAGAAAAATAAGAATTATTATAATAAGAAGCGTGTGTTAAATATATATTGAAAATTTAAATACCAAACACGAAAATAAATATTTTATTTGTAGGTGGGGTGGCAAAATGGTGAACAAATAGTAAAAAATGAGCAAATAAAGGGTTGAACACTTAACCTAAATATATTAGTAGTAAACAAACCATTACTTTTTCCTCTAGACTACCCTCATTTAAGTTTACTTTATACTTTATGAAGTCACATTTAACAATTAAGTTAAATTACATTCAATTTTTTTTTGAAGGTACATTTAAATTGAAATTTAATGAAGTAACAATTAAATAAATCAAACTTGGTCACACTTGAATCAAATTAAATTTAGATAATTTAATTCAAATTAAATTAAATTAATTATGTCACACTTGAGAGTTATAACTCAAATGACATATAAGCACACATTTTAGCATAAGTAAAATCTCAGGATCAATTTTTGTACAAATCATTTTGACACTTATTATACATTTTTTTTTATAATAAGTCTATAGCATGTTCTCTACATATAAATTTTAATGCATATAGATAAAGACAAAAACTTGAATGGTTAATTTACACTCTAATTTTTTTAAAGGAACTTACACTCTATTAAATCATATTTAAATATCAAATTAAATTAAGATATCTAAATTAAATTTAAACGGAGCAGCAATTGAGTAGTCACACTTGAATCAAATTAACTAGACATTTCTCTTAAAAATTAAATTTCTTTTCTACTCATTTGTCACTCCAAAACCACTCAAAGTTATATCTGCCATTTGAAGTATGATGATTCAGAATTACCATGAGCCAAACAGCACTACTCTAATTAATTATTGATTGAAATTTGAGACACGAAAATGCACCTAATGCATATAAATATTTTTCCCCCTATTAACAATTGGTCAAATAGTGAGAATGTGGACATTGTCTCACTCCTTCCAAATGGGAGGTTTAAATTTATAAATGTGGTGAAATTTGCACCATCAAAATATATTTTGTCCTTTCAACCTGCACCAACCTTTTCCTAACTTGAACTCATTATTTTAATTTTGAATTTTGATCTCATTGATGCAGCAAATCTCTTGTGATCATAAATTCCTTCGCGCATGGGTTTCTCTTTATTTATTGCTAAGGGAATGACCTTTTTTTGACTTGTATATATCTCATGAATTCCTTCTACCCACCCATTTCAATTTATTACTCTCGTGACACATTGGTATGTTTTAAACAAATCTAGTAATTCCATTTTCATTCCTTCTCCCTTTTCTCATTAATGCCTCTTTTGAATTTTCAAAAGAAATAAACTTCATATATTACACTTAGACATTAAATTACTAAATTACCATACCCTAATGATTTTATTATTACTTCTATTTTTATTCCTTCTCCTTTTACTTATTAATAGCTTTTTTTGAATTTTCAAAAGAAGTGAACTTCATATATTTCACTTACATATTAAATCACAATACCCTAATGGTTTTATTACTACTTCTATATAAAGTAATCTTTCTTAGATTTTCTATTTTGAATTAATTGTTATTTAGAAAAGCATCATTTTGAGGGTATTCATTAATAGGATAAGTTAATAAATGATTTTTTAAGTTAAGTTTTGATGTCAAAAATTGAAAAAAAAAATAAAACGAGAAATAATAGTTTCAAATTATTTTGTATATCAACATCCAAAGGTTTTTTTTTTTTTTTTTTTTTTTTTTGAAATTCAAAGGATTATTTTTGAAATATCATAATTCTCTCTCCTTTTTTTTTTCTTTTGTATTATTAGCTAGGAATAATCAATTCATTGTTTGTAATTAAATTTTATCGTATCAGATTGGCGCATTAAAGGGTAGTATTTATTCTATCTGTGAGGATCAATGTCTCGACTGTAGCTATGAGAAAAGAACAACCAACCTTTCCTTTCAATATCCATTTGACATGATGGAAATTGGATGCCCTAGGCTCAACGTCTGGAAAATCTATACTTGTTTAATCAAGATTTTAGAGTTAATTTAAGATTATATAAGACAAAAACAAAGTATAATTTTTTCTCTCATCTGCAGAAATTATTGATAATATGAAAGGAATTTATCAATCATGACTTTGTTAGCTTGTTTCCACAGTATATTATATGCCTTCCATCAGGTACTGCAGGCAAAGCTCACATGGGTTGAAGCAAGGATGTTGACATAAATTTTAATTAGTTTGAAATAACTCTTTGTGTAAGAATTCTTATAAAAAAAAAAAAAAAAGTCTTTGTCTAAGAAAAAGGATACTTATTTCATAAATATTACCACATGAGTAATAAATATTTTTTTTCATGTTTACCCTTTGCATATGACTAATAATTATTACTTTAATTTAATAGTTTTCTTAGAAAATTAGTATTAAATTAAGTATAATACAGTGAATTTACTCAATAATTTATTGTAAGTTACACAAATTTAATGGTTTTCTTAAGAAAAATAAAATTTTAAATATAACAAGTGTCATGGAACTATTTTTAAAAATTTTATTAATTGATGCTTCTCATGCTTTCTAACTAAAGTATAATCCCCCCAAAATTGAGTATTTTATAGTTTGAAAGGAAGAAATAGAGAACGAAAGGAGGATTAAAACATTAAGATTATAATAAAATTCATCAAAATGCCATGTTTTAATTAATCAAATTCTCTTTTAAATATTAGGGAAAGAATTAATATCGGTATTATTAGATTTTGTTTTTAGTATTTATTTGGTATTTACCTACCTTGAAACTAATTAAGTATTCTATTTTACATCAGTATAAGTATATTCAGAAATATTATTTTCAAAGTGCTTCTGAATGGTATTAAAAAAAAAAAAAAAAGAGCAGAAGGAACTTATTCTTATTAATTGAATTAATCCTAAATATTAATTAACTTTGATGTGTGTATTACTTCTATTAACTTGGTATAGACACATAATTTTTATTTTCTGTACCATTACTATAATTTATAAATATAAAATAAAAGGAATTGTATGAGTTACAGTAATTAAATTGGGATGATTAAAAGTTTAAGGGAAAACAAAGTAATGCATTCCCTTTTAATGTATATTCAGAAAAATTAGTTGTTTTGATAACTGTTAACTGTTTTAATAACTTTTAACTATTTAGTTAATTTTTTATAAAGCGCTATATTAATTTTTAATAACTAATTCAAAAATTATATTACCGAACACTATAAAAAAAAATAATATTAAAAATACTTTAAAAATTGTTGACCTAAAGATATCCTTAAATCAACGCGGTGCGTTGATGTTCACATCAAAGAAAAATGTAGAAATTTAGAATTAAATGCTAGTAGGCCCAATGGACCATGTTGATGTCAGCAAAACATCTGTCATGGGGTCTATTGTTGCTATCATGGGCTTGAGAGGAAATGCAAGTTGGCTCTCATCTGTCATCAATTGACCCAAAATCAACAACTTCCAAGTTCTACTTTTTTTTTTTTTTTTTTTTTAATTTCAAAAACAAAAAGGCTTCTTGAAAACATAAGGTCAAACCATGAAACTTCCAAAACAAACAAGAAAGTTTTTCTCTTTTTTTTTAAATAAGACAAGAAAGTATATTTAATACTAAGTCAAGTGTCCTTCTTTACACTATGGCAGTCCAAACCAGCAATGGTTGAAAACTTGTTTTCTTTGCTCTTTTTCTTGTAGTTGCTGCCACTTAATAATTAAAAATTAAATTAAGTCAAAAAGCCCTTTTGGATTAGGTGATAAACATGGGTCCTTATCTTTGAGTTGTAATGGGTAGCCATTAAAGTATATATCCTTCTAAATCTATACATATAATTATACTATATGTTTATGCTTTTTCTTTTTTTTTTTAAATAAGAAAAGTAATTCAATAATTGAACTCCTAAGGTTTTACTTTAAATATTGAATTAATTTTAAATTGAAAAATAGAACGAGAACATATACTAAATAAGAGATAAATAAATATGTCTCTTAACTTCATCATTTTAATTAAAAGAAATCTTTAATTATATTTTACAATTTGGTAACGTCACAAATAAAGTATAAATGGAAAAAAAAAAAAGAATGCAATCAAAAATAAAATCATAATTAAAACAAAATTAATAAATTTTTATACAAAAAGAGTAGATTATTTTGTACGAAAACAATTCTAAAAACGTTGTCAATATAATCAGAAAAAGAAAAAAAATGAAATAGTATGTAATATTATCGAAATCTATGACTATAGAGATGTAATAAATCAATTATGATTGAGGGCAATATTAGACTAAAATGATAAAATTGAAGGTCTTTTTGGTCAATTTCTAGATATCTATCATAATTTATTGCTTTATCATTATTGTACATATTTTTTTAAGAAAAACATATTTAAAACTCGTCAACTTTTACATATTTGTGTATTACTCCCTCTATTTTAAAAAATATAACTCGCTTAAGATTTCTGTACAGAGATCAAGGAATCAATTAATTCTCCTAAATTATAGTAAAATCAAGAGTAATTTGATCAAATTATCCTTTATCTCAAACCAAGAGTTATTTGTGAAGGTAGTGATTGTATTTAAAGTAAATAACAATAATATTGAAAATTATCATTTATTACTCTTTAAAATACTCAAAACGACTTATATTTTGGGACAGAATGCATAAGTTTTTATTATTTTATTTTATTAAGTACTTATATTTTCATTTAATACAATGTTAAACACTTTTTAATGCAAATAAATTTGTTATGAGATTAATAATTGATGGAGTATTTATTGTACCATAATGATTACTTTAGCCAATATAAATTCCATTGTGTACAAATTTTTATGATGATGATTCATTTTACTTTTATCATCATTACATGCATTTATTTTAACCCTTTTACCCTAACTACCACATCAATAATTAGTAATATTGCAAATATTGCAACCATACATACTTACCATGAGATACTTCCAAGAAAAAACCATTCCTAAATTAACAAAATTATTTAATTTTATTTGTTTTTAAAGTGAAATCAACAAATTTTAATCAATCTTTAGTCAAATTTCATAATTAAGTGACCAAATTAATTAATTAGCTGATAGTTCCATTCAAATTGCAGAATATTGATTGAAATAAATGAGAAAGAAGCTCAAAATAAGAAGAATTGAAATTTAAGAAAACAACAAGTACTTATGTTCATAGATTTAATAATAAATATTGTCAGATACATGAATTAATATCAAAATATTTAATGTTAGTGAAGACTGACTTTAAATGCATAATTTTTTCATAGTATAGAGTATGTGTTTTTTGGTTATGAAATTAATTGAATATTCTTTGTTTCATTTAGTTAGTTGGAGACAACAACTTTCTGAATAACACATGAGATTTAATGAAGAAAGGGATTCTTTTATTTTTATTTTTTTTCATTATTTCAGACATTAAATGTTTCTACTTAATCATGAAGCCTAGTCATTTTAGCATTGCAAATGCATAAATAGCACAAAAAAAAAAAAAAAAAAGAAATTTCCAACACCATGCAGAGTTGAAGTGAATGTTACTTCCCTTATTATTTTCAGAATTAATGCAATCTTTCAATATTTTAATTTTTTTATGTGTGATTATACACTTAATTTATATTTAACAACTCCTAATAGAATAGATATTAAGATATGCATAACAATACTAAAAATATATTCCTGCTTTTAAATTGTTGTAATGCATAATGCAGTACAATACAATCAAATGTATTATATTTTATTATAGTTCATCGACTATAAAATTATATCAAATGCAATGCTCCGTTTAGTATAAATAAATTTAAAATATGTAATTTGTTATAAATTTTAGATAGAATTCAGTTGGAAATGAATTTTCCGTGTTTGGAATAAGTTTAACATCAAACATTCATTTGTTTTTATTTTCTAAAATATCCTTGACATAGTAACTAGAAAGTTGGATAATTTTGAGTTGTTTCAGTTCCTGAATTTGTTTGGAAATTTTTTCAACTTGTTTAGTAAAATTTGATTTACTTATGTCAAATCCATAAAATTGAATTCATAAAAATTAAATTCTTTACTTTTGTTTAATACTAAACACAAAAAAATTTTAGATTTATAAATAAATTTTATGAAATTATTTATGACAAATAAGGGGTTAAATGTTTAAATATTTGTAAATCTTCTAATTCTAGGATTAATAATGGTTTTCCATTGGATAGGAGGATCTAATGGTATATGTAAATTCACATGTGATGCCACCTAAAATACCCAATGCAAGCAAATAAATAACATGATTTGAAGATAACTTACTGAACTTGGGCTTGAGTTGGAAATTAGGGCCCAACCAACTATGGCTGCCTTAGCTTGAATACACCATCCTGGAATGGATGACCCTGCAAGTTGGGCTTAGATCCAAGTGTATCTTTTGGTCCATTTGGATAATTTGCCTGCCTTTTATACTTTTTTTCTTTTTTTAAAAAAACAAATGTCCTATTTATAAATTTTTATTTGAAGAAAAAAATTTGTAAAATTATTGCAATAAAAAAAAGGAAACTAACAATTTGTAAAATTATTGCAATAAAAAAAAGGAAACTATTGATTGATGTAAGTACTGCTAAGAAAACACTGGATTGCTGTAAGGATATGAGTACTTTTTTTCTATGTTGATTAGTAATTATTTTTGTTGGTCCTTTGTTCTGGTAGATTGATGTTTGATGTTTGAATTGATGGTTGTCTGAGGAATGTCTACCTGTGTTGATTCATACTAGCTCCTAATGCTTGCTGTTGTTTGAATGGAGGGATGCTGCCTAACTACTCCTTAAGACTTTATTATGTCTTCTTGAGCAATATCGATAAATGTTTGTAAAGTGAATGAATTTGTGAAGAATATTTGTTGATTAAGACAAATTGCTAATTTTCTGATTTAAGAACCAAAAATTATGCTACTGTTTTTTATTTTCTGTTATCAAAATTTCCAAATGCCTGAACTTTCTTCTTTTGTTCTATGAAAATTATTTATCAACTATCGTGCATTGACCATCTACACGTCAACTGATGAATATTATTTCAATATTTTTTTTAATCATTTATGACTCTTTTATTTTTTCTTTTCCAATGAAATGGATTTCCTGGATAATGCATGCTTAGTGCAATTTATTCTATTTGTTTGCTTGTTTATTTATTCTGCCATGATACTTGAGTTTGATTGTTTATTATAAACTTCCGTTCCAACTGATAATGGAATGAAAGCCTCCTTTTTCTTCAATCTCTATTACGTAGATTGAGAACCTTAAAAAAAGGAAAATTGTCACTAGCCATATATGATATGTCCAGTAAAAATAGTCCATTCCAGAGTGTAAACATGATCGGTCTCTCTCATCACACGTGCTCATTTCAATTTTATTAACCCAAGTGATAATAATATGCATACAGCTCACAACATTCAATTGCATTAGGAGACAACCAGTTGTCAATTATTAGTTCTCGCAAAAAGCATTTGGTCAGTTTTTATTTTTTCTTAGAAGAATATTTAATGAGTTAAATTCCCTCCCAAACTAAGTCTCTTTTCCTTCCATTTATCCCTCCAAACCCAAATTGGTAATAACCTTATTTCATTAGGTGTGTAGATAAGTGTTATCTTTATTCCGTTGCAGGCAATTAGTTTTAGCAATATCAAAACCATTAAAGGCAATACAACAAAATCAAAGCCGATTAGAGCTGTAAACGAGCCGAATCGAGCCAAACGAACTGAGCTCGAGTTCAAGCTCAAAATCTATTAACTAAGATGACGTCATTGTAACATAAGTTTTAATTGATTTTGACTTATTGAGTTAGCTCGTGAGCTCGATTCGATAATATAAAATTAGCTCGTGCTCGATAAGGTTAGCTCATGAGTTCAACTCAATAAAGTTGGCTGGCTAGTCAGCTCACGAGCTAATGACCCGAGCTTGGCTCGATCAGTTTATTGAACGAGTTCAAGCGAACTTTTATCGAGCCGAGCCTCAAGTAGCTCACGAGCGACTTATTTCGTTTACAGTCTTAAATTCGAATAAGAATAATTCAACCTAGAAAAAGCAAGAAACATTTAGTTGCACATATTAGAATCAAATTTGGGTGCTTTGGATTCCGAAGACTTGAGAACTGTACCTGTCTTAATCATTGAATCTTAATCTGTCTCAAAGAATACAAGATTAAAATCTTGGTTTTGAAATTAACCAGCGCATGTGAATGTGGCTTTTAGGTGCTGGCCGACAAAGAATAGAAAAACACACAACCTTTTGTTTCTTCCACTATTTCAGGGTTTCCAACAATTATTACGCCACTATTAAAAACCATAAATCATATGAACAACAATTGTTTTTGCAGAGCTCAAATCCTTTTCACCCATAATCGATATTCAAACACATGCAAAGTATGTAAAGATTTGCTTGGTAAATTGCATGGAAACAGTAAATTGCCACTGTAAGCGTAAAGAAGCACATTTTGAAATTGAGCAATAATGTAATATTTACTAGAAATGTACTCCCGCATTGACACTGGGGTGTAAATCAGAATTACAGAAAATATATTGATAGACAATTGATTTGACAATTCCATTGATAGATAATTGATTTGACAATTCCATTGATAGATAATTGATTTGAGCCAGGTGTAATATATCAGCATTTAGCAATGAAAATTTTGTCTATCAAAATTTTGTTTCCTAAATATCAATCTTTTTTCCTCACTTTATCTCTTATTCATTTTTCATCTTCTACTCTATATTTTTTTTTTTTTTGTCTTTTTTTTTTCTTTTTTTTTTTCTTTTTTTTTCTTATCTTTCAACTTTTTCTTTCTTCTTCATCATTATCTTGCCATTCCAATTCTTTTTCCTTTTTTTTTCTTCCTTTCTTCTTTTTATTCCTCTTCATCTCTTCCTTCTGTTTTTTTTTTTTCTCTTATTTTCTTTCTTTTTTTTTCTCCGTTTTCTTCTTTCTCATAAAATTTTTCCTACTCTTACTATTTCTTCTTTTTCTCCTTCATTTTTTCTTTTTCTTCTTTTTTCTTTTGGTGGGGCAGGGAAGGTACCATCTAGATAACCATAAACATTATGTCCACACACGAGCATGGAAACTTGGGATTTTCAGGTTGTGTAGTTACCGCTACCTGTGAGTTTGATAGACAATTATGAGGCTGGGTTAAATTGCACTACAATATTGGTGCTGGTGGTATTATCAGAGTTGACAATGTTTATAGTGGGAGACATTATGAGATTGGAAAGTGTAGATATGACAAAAAAATTCAACTCGTTGGAATTTATTATTGCTCTGATACCATAAAGATAATTGAGTAATGGAGAAGCTTACATTATTCAAAAGTGAATTGAGTATATATCAGTAGTATACTTAATTAGAGTTATAAGATATTCTCAACAATAAATAACTAGAATATGAAAAAATATAATTACAGAAAATCAGCTAATGAAAACTAAAAATAAGGAAGACTAAATCAAATATAAGATGGTGGACTTAGTCACGAGCATTTTGAAATAGTTCGATATTACTAATTACCGATCAAATACCGAGTTATTATTGACTAAAATTTAATTTTTAAATATAATAACGACTAGATACAAACAGACTGCCGACAAAAACACCGATATAATCTCAATAAATTATCAATAAAATTAATTACGAATAGAATTTTGAAACATTCAAAACAAAATTGCTGACAAAAAAAAATTAACAAATTATTGGCAAATTTTTTTCACTAAATTACAACAAATATGAATTTTATAATATTTTGAATGTTTTCATTTAACAGTAATTTATTTTTTTTCATAAGAATTACATTTTTAAATAGTATTTAATCTATAGATGATAAATATATTTGATATTTAAATTTATTAAAATATATTAATTTTATCTGGTGCATCATGGTGGTCATAGAATAATCGGAATATTCAAATAAGAAATTGGTTGGTGCTCTAACATTATGGGACAAACGATCGATAATTAAGGTTGAGTTTGAGTTTGGTGGAAGCTGGCCTAACATTATAGGACTAAATATACGATATATATATATATATATATTTTTTTTTTTTTGCTATTACATCCAAAAAGAGCAAACAGGAAAAATGAAAAATGTTGAAAATATATATTCCTACTCGTCTCTATTCTACTCTACTATATGTGATATAAATGCACACGGACAAACTTCAGCAAAGATGCTTGCCACTCTCAGCAGTATGAGAATGAAGTGAAATTAGTTGAAAGTCTGCAGAAATAACATCAGAAATTTGACTTTTTTTTTTTTTTTTCCCTCTTTGGACAAAATAGTTAGATATTTAGTCTCTAATAACCAATAATTAGCAAGTCAATTTCACTGCTTCTTCACCTTCACTTGCAAAAGTGGACTCTCTTATTGTATTTTTCCATTTTAGACATTTGTGTAGACTAAAGGAAGCTCTTTTTTTTTTTTTTTTTTTCCCGAGTGCAAGGAACTCAGTCACGCGAGATAAATGATTTCTGAATTTGATTTAGGGACTTATGTATTAAAAAATTCACTTGAGAGAAATTTTTATTTTAGTTTATGATAGTATCTTGGGGAAACTAATATTCACCTTTCACCTTTTAAACTGATATTTTTTATGTATAAAAAAAATGCAGCTTTTTCTTTTTAAGTTTTTTATTTTCATTTTTATTTTTTTTCACACTAACTTCAAGTCCAAGTGCATAGAATACTAATGAATATATATATACACACACATACCAAAGTCATGGACGCATAATGGCTGCCAATGCTACATGCCATAGTCAAGGGAATAATTAAGTTTCAATCTAGACAAATAATAATAATAATAATTATTATTTTTTTTTGGAAAAGGAGACAATGTTGGTTCAATTGGTAGAAAAAATTGTAATGATAAAAAACACGAAGACTCATTATTTTTTTTTTTTTGTGCGGCCTGTCGTTTTTTTTAAGAATTGTATATCATCAATTTCCTTTTGTTAAGTCAATTTCATGGTTTGCCGACATTTACTTAGAGATCAAGTTTTGTTGTCTCGGTTGCTGTGCAAATATCTTTGTTAACAATTATATATGATATTAAATTAGCCAATTGCTTATTAATAAGTAGCTTGAATAGATGAAGCAGTTTTTAGAATCAGTTTTTTTATTTAAAAAAAAAATTGTGATTAAAACGTCCAAGCAGTAAAAATATTGTGTAACAAACAAAATCAATTTTGTTAATCCTTTGATTGTCCTTCCATACATATATTTTCATGATAAGTATTCACTATTTTAGTTATTTTGATAGTGTTATTCGTTTCTATATTCATCTATACCAACATTTAATATTATTTTATACATATATTTATGTGAAAATAAAACTTGACAATTTATTTGTCAATTATTAAAATAATATTGTTCTTGTCACATTTGGATTTTAAATTTTGTTGGCTCTTGTATAGATCTTGAATTTATAACGTTTTAAATTACGGGTAAGAATTATTTATCATGAATATAAGGTGATAGAATATATTTGAATGTAATGGATTTTGGAGACATAATCGAGAATCTAA
This sequence comes from Jatropha curcas, assembly GCF_041381405.1. Lineage (NCBI taxonomy): Eukaryota > Viridiplantae > Streptophyta > Magnoliopsida > Malpighiales > Euphorbiaceae > Jatropha > Jatropha curcas. The sequence continues at coordinate 8,067,553 of NC_143153.1, forward strand.
TTGAAATATTTTCAAAGGTAATAATTCTCTTCTATTGAATATTTAATAATTAAATATCTGTTTGTTCTTTGGAACGGTTTGAAGGAAAAATATAATTACCAAATGCTCATCATGAATGGATACATCTATTGTTGCTAAGCTTGTAAAACTGCGAGTTATTTTAATTTCACAATATTAAGATTTTGTCTTGTTATTATAATTATGTTATATATTGGCATATATTATCCATGTCTCTATAAATTTTGAAAACTGATTTATTTTAATTATAATTAATATATTGTTATTATATTTGGAGCTATATTAGCACTTCATCTGTAACTGCTAATAATATTTATACCTCAAATATGCTCATGAATTAGCAATATCGAGAGAAAAGATTTTATGATATGTTTTGGATTTATTTCATATCCCCTTTATCATCAAGCAACATAAAGAGATCTTAATAAAGATCTTAAGAATTTTGCTCCATTCTCTGAAGTGAATGGAATAACATATGATATTAGGTATGAAAATAATAAGGTTCACCCAACTAGATTTGATGGGTTTCTTGAAGTGGTAATAATATATGATATTGGGCATGGTTGTGAATAATGATAAAGATATACTTGTCATTAAAAAGATTAATAAAATCACAGTTGAAGTAATAATCTTAGCAATTATTGTGGCCACATAGTTAAGAATAAATGTTACCAGAAGAAGTGGATAAATAATATGACATATATGGATATTGATTATGTACTTATTGTACACCAAAAATATTGGAAGACAAATTTGACTTTGGTAGTAGAAAAATATTTAAAGGCTTCATAAGAGCAAATATTACTACTTAAAGGAATGAATTTTATGCATGATGTATTCTTCCAAAGATATTTATTAAAATGTATATCATATGAAGATAATGATTGAAATAAATATGATTGTAAATCGAAAGTTTACAAATCTATTATTTGGCATGATCGGTCGGACCATCCCAATCAGTAAATGATGTGCAAAAGAAAAATTTGATCCTTATATGAATATTTATTGAAAAACCAGAAGTTTCTTCAAGTCCAATAATTTTTTCATGCTTAGTTTGTTCTCAAAGAAGATATTATAATTACTGAGCGTTCACCAAGAGTTCAAATTGAACTATTTATATTTTCTGGAATATATAAAGGGAAATTATTGATCAATATATTTAGATATATTATGGATGCATCTAAAAGATAGTTACATGATTATTAATTTGTAATATGGAGTTTGCAAATATTATTAACTTGCAACCTAAAGTTTACAAGATTATTTGCGCAAATAATTTGATTAAGCACACAATTTTCAAATTATGCTATTAAGCTAATTTATCTTGAGAATGATGGTGAATTTACACATCAGGCTTTTAATGATTATGGCATGTGTTATAATTATAGGCGAGCCAATTGTTGTTTTTATTTATACTCAAAATGATTTAGTATAATCATTTATTAAATGATTACAATTAATTGCAAGGCAATTATTATGATAACAAAGCTCCCTATTGTTGTAGAGAGACATGTTATTATATGTAGTAGCATTTACTTGCATGAGGCCAATAAGTTACTTTATATTCTCCCCTTTATAATTGATTTTGGATCAAGAACCAAATATTACCCATTAATGAATTTTTAAATGTGCATTATATATTCTAATTGCTCCACTACAATGCACTAAGATGGGTCCTTAAAGGAAGTTGGAAAATATAACCGGTGTAAATTTCTATCTATGGTTGAATGTCTATATTTTTTTATGAGACATTTATCAAATGCCGAATTTGCTAATTATTATGAGTCCTGACATTAGGGGTAGAAAATAAACAGCTAAAAGAATAATTGATTGGAAAAGAATTATCATTATTATATTTTAATCCTCATTCAAGGCAGTGTGATTTAAAAAAGTTTAAAAAATAATTCATTTGCAAAATATTGTAAATTAATTGCCAGATATGTTCATTGATCCAAAAAGAGATAATTAAATCTTACATACTAGCTGCAAATGCTCCTATTAATATTGAAGTCCCTAAAGGACAAACTGCCTATGCTAATGAGTCTAAGGCACACCTGAAGCATGATATACTAATCGGTTCAAAGGATAAAAATCCTGGAAAAGGAAATGAGCAAATATTCAAGATGGTCAAGTTCTAGAACGTGAATTCTAGTAGAAATCCTAAACATGACTAATAAGTTTTTCGAAGAAACTCAGGTACCTGAAATAAATGAAAATTATGAGATCTCTATAAATTATGTCATTTCAAAAAAAATATGAAGTTGATATAAAAGTAATATTGACAATATTTATTGAATATAGCGCTTGAAATTGTGAAAAATGATAAGAATCTTGAGCATATAGTCTATTGAGAATACATACATAGGATTGATTGGTCAATATAGAACGATGCATATGGCATTTAATTTACTTGAAAAGTAAATGTTAGAATTTTAATATGGGCGTTAAAAGATGTCAAGCAAGTAGAATACAAATATGTATTTGTAAGAAATTGAAATGGAGTCATGAGACATAAAACAAACTCGTTGCACAAGTTTTTCGCAAAGAACTGACATTGATTATGAGGATAAATACCCTCATGTGATGGATATAATAATAATTTGATATTTGATTAGTTTGGCAATTTGTAAAAATTTGAAATGCGTCTAATGAATTTATGGCTGTCTATTTATATGTTAACTTGATGTAAGTATCTATATGAAAATCCCAGCAGAATTCTAGTTCTTGAAGCGTAAAGTTAAATTCCTGAGAAATTTATTCAACTAGTATGATAGAGCTCTATATGGATAGTGGATAATGATATCCATGAAAAATTAAAAAAATACTTAAAGTAAGCAAATTGAGACCCCGAGAAATATATTCAAGATTTCTATATAGAATAAAGAAATCTCAAGACATATAGTATAATCATTTTAATGATATTTATAGCCAAGAAAATATTATATTATTTTATGATTATATTCTTTTTATAATATTTTGTTATTGAAAGTATACTTTTGATATTACTTTATATACTATCATGAGTAAGGTGATCTTTTAATTAGTGAATATTTATTGAAAAGATATTTTAATAATATTGTTATATGTTCATGAATTTTTATAAAAATATTTAAATATGAATTTGTCATTATTTGATCATAAATATTATGAAACTCCTGAAAAGCTTCTAAAAATTATAAATTTTTGAAGGGAAGTTTGAGATGAAAAACATTAGAAATATAAAGTTTTATCTCAGCCTGAAGATCGAACATTTTATAAATGAAATTTTGTCTATGAATCCACGTATATGACTAAATTATTCAAATGATTTTATGTGCATAATAGTGAGGTTACTTGATGAGAAGATGATCATTTTTCACTTTGAGAAAATTATGAAAAACTTTTGGTCCTGAAGTATCATATTTTAGTGCAATAAAGGCGCTAGCATATCTTGCTACTCATATTTAACTTGATTTTTATAAATTTTATTAGCAAGATATAGTTCTTCTTGAATATGAAGAAATTAAATGGAGTTAATTATATATTTTGAGATCTTCATATTATATGATAGATATGAGTTATATTATAACTAATATGTCAAATTTAGTCTTGATAGGCTATAAAAATGAAGGTTATTTGTCTAATCCACATTATGTTAGATCACAAATAAGTCATTCATTTACACGTGTATGTATAATTATTTTACGGCATTCAAAAAACAAAATATTGCTACTATTTTTTTTAACTATGAAATTTTTAGCATCTCATGAAGAAAGACAAGAATACGTTTGTTCAAAGTACTCGTAGTCACTTGTCCAAAGAGAAATTGCTACAATATTATATGGAGAATTGTGATATTAAAGTTCAATCATTTAAGCGATGATATTGATGATTTACTCATCAAACATTTTCTACTACAAGTTTTCTACCATAAGATTTGCAGGATTGTTGCACAAAAAATTAGAATGCATAAATTCAAATATCGCAAGATTATCTTTATGAGGGCAGTAAATACACATGCACTCTTTTTCCTTTTAACCAATATTTTTTTTCCACTGGATTTTTCTGATAAAGATTTTTAATGAGGCTGTAATTCAATGTGTATTTAAGAAAAGAATAATGTACTATTTTTCTTTTATTGAGATTTTTTTTCCGATAGGATTTTTTCTTCGTAAGGTTTTAACGAGGCATATTCTTTGAAAAATGGATATCCAAAGAGAGTGTTATGAAATAAGTGGATGTGCTATATAGGCTAAAAGTCTGTATTCTTAATTATTACGAACTTTATCTTCCTGATTTGTATAGAACTCTATTAGGGTTCCACTTATGTAATTACATATATGTGGCTTTTCATCAATAAAAAATACAATCTCGTATTTTCTCCAATATTTTGCTTTCTATTCTTTCTCTTTCTTCTCTCTAGTTTTATATTATTTTATAACACTTTCTACCTCTACAAATACTCAGATACACAATATTAATATATCTCATCAGGTAAACAATAATATTAATATACCTCATCAGATACACAATATCAATCAATCTTATTCAATTACAATTCTTTTATTATTCTTCCGTTGACTTAAATATTAGAGTGGTTGTAGGCCTAATATAAGGAGCTTATATGATATCCTTTTTCATTTATGTCTTGCAGATTTCTACATAATTGTTGTGGATCAATTTTCTAAGTTTGTCATTATTATTGTTACTTTTTTTTCTTGGCTCCTTGCAATTGGCAGACCAGACACTAGCCTAGCTTACTCTTATAATTCAGATAAGCACTCAGCAGAAATTGACTAAAATGAAAATATTTAATTTACTCTTCGATTGGATAGAAGTTATTTGGAGAGTAAAATAAGGTAAACTAAAATTACTTAGTTGTTTGAGGAGAGGGTTTGAGGGATAGGATGGTTTGTTGAAGGTTATTTAAAGGGTTGGAAAACCGTATAAGCACCTCAATCTTAGACTCACCGAATTGGGTGTAGGTATGGGTAAAAAAAATAACTTTTCAAAAGAATTCATGGTTATATTGTAAACATTCAAAATTACCCTTATTATTTATATTCTACGTGACATTTATTCTTTATGTTTTTTACTCTATTTGCTAATCTACTCGTGAACTTCACATTACCTCCGCACTCCTTTTCTTATTCTTCAAATGATTATTTGAAAGATTATAGTTTTTTTATTTATTTTTTAAATTATCAATTTGAAATTTAAATTCTTAAATTAATTGGAAGAAAATTATTTCTTCAATGATGAACTGACATATTATTAATTAAAATAATTAATAATTATCTTGGCTTTATTTATTAGAAAAAAAAAGGAATTAGATATTTAATAACTTAAGTAAAATGCTATTATAATAATTAATATTCTTAAATAATTAATATAATTACAAAAATATATTTATCATTATATTTTTATTTTAATAAAATTTTTGGTTTATGTCCTTGAAAATATAGTTTAGGAGGAAGTAATTTAATATATATAAATTACTATTTTTCTAAAAAAAAAAAACACCTTCTACAAAAGGGTATTTTCGTATTCTTTGTATTTAACCTTACTTTTCTGATAATATCAAATCAAACATTTATCCTACCTTTTCTCCAAACACAAAAAATACATTTTACTAGTCTTCCTCATACAATACCTTTTTTTTTTTTTTTTCAGCACATATAGTTGATTAGGATTCAAATTCAGAGGCCCATGGATAACCCTTCAAATCCAATTTTCTTCATTCACAATGTCAGAATTCGACCATTGACATTGTTTAAAGAATCCAATGCATCATCCCACTGGAACAACTAGTAGTTAGCTTCTATACTTTATTTTAATAATCCTTCCCTCCTGCATCCAAACAAAGCCAGTCAATTAGTTGGGTTAGTTGTTTTTTAATCAAGGCATACGGTTTGATTTTGTCAAATTAAAAAATCTAAAAGACTGAAAATAAAGTTGAATTAAGTCTAAATGAAAAATTAAAACGAAATAAATTAATTTGGTTGGATATGATTCATAATTTATTTTTTATTTTTTATTTTTGGTTTTGATCGGTTGAACCTCACTTAAACTCTCATAATCTCAAGTCTGAAAGAAAAAGAGAAATCAATTAAGATATACTATTGTATTAATTTTAGGATAGTGTTATTTTCAAAACAAGTAATTTTAATGGCAAAACAAGAAATCTTTTACAACAGATATAATTGTCCTTTCAAACTTAAATAAAAGATATAATCTTAAAATATTTCATTTAAAAAAATTAAATCTTTAATATAAAATTTCCAAAGTCTTCAATCCATCTCTTTCTATCTCACGCAGACATGGGAAAAAGAAAAATAAAGTCAAGATGTCCTTCTCGTTTAGAATCTGCAATTGTCAAACCCTACTGAATATTTGAGGAAATAAATAAAAGCTGTAAAATATTTATTTCAACCAAATAATATGAAACAATAAAAAGATAAAAAAAAAAAAAATTCAAACAGAAGCAAGAATCAAACCACTTAAGAATTTTACAGTGTCATTTCTAGGACTTTAACCATCACCATCTAAAATCAAACAACACACTCGTCTACCTGGTAAGAAGAAGAACAATGTATACGAATCATAAAAAATAAACCACAGCAAGAACAGATCGTTCCTGGAGATATTTCCATTAGTAATCCCATAATTGCATTTTTGTATTGCTAAAAATTATTTGTTGCAAAAACAATCACATATATAATTACTAATTACAAAAAGATCAATTATTTTGAATTTGCAATATAAGAAGTTTCCATCCATAGTTCTTAAATACTGACTTATAAGTGAGTGGGTTTTGAAACACATTTGTACAGAACCAATTAGTTTGTACCCGATCGATCACTCATTCCATTGTAATTTTTTAGTTGTTAATATTATTATTCAACATGAGAAGTAAACAAAAAGTGTAACAGAAAAATTAACAAAAACAGTGCATAATAATCTTAATGCAACAAAAAACAGATTTGACTGATTTTGTATCCTCAAAGATCTTATTATTTCTTGTTATATTCCTGTAGCTAAATGACATGGTATGCCAACTATATGTCCTTCTTCTAAACTTTAATTTCTGCCCCAAGATGCAGAAAATAGCCTGTAAAAGCAAGCTGATGATGCAGGCATCTTCTGATTTAAATCAATCTCATCAAAATTATGAAGAAGATAGTATATATTTGGCTATGCACTTAGTTTGGCAATTTCTGAACAATGTCGAACAGTACTTATGCTTGTTTCAAAACTATCATATCATACAATAGCATGTGAAAACAAGAATATAATTCAATTAACTGGAAAAGAAATTGGAGAAACTAGTGGTTTGGTTTGATTATACGCAACCTTGAAGTTGGAGCTAGAAATTAATATATGGAACTGATTTTGGTTTGACCAAATGAGAATATGGAGTGGGTTTAACTTTCTCTCGACGGCCAATAATTGTAATTAGTACGATTTGTTAGAAGTTTATGGCTGTCTAATTGCATATCAATAATTCACTTTGAGGCTTTTAAGTCAATCTTTATTTATGGATTTGCATTGCTCTTTCTAATAATTAAGAGCAAGAAAAGAATATTTTGAATGTCTTTTGAACAATTCTCTTCAAACATAGGATTCTTCCTAAAGAGTCTTTAGAAATAATCCCATGTTTTACCCTAATAATAATAACTAGGTTTGATGTTATTACGGAATAATACATCAATAATAATTTGCTGATGTCGTTATGAATTGTTCATCTCTTTTTTGTCTTCTGAAATTTTCGAGAGTATCTAGTCTCAGAGTTCATAATTATCCCTTTTTATAGATTAAACTCCTAACTTTATAAAAATTGTTCATTGAACTTAAATGAACTTTACTACTTGAGATACTACTCAGATAATTTTTCACCTCTTCTTTAATCATTTATCTGCTTATTTAGATATTTAAAGATTAATAATTCTCTTAATTTAAAATCTTAACTTTGCCATTGATATTTGTAATTGCATGAAATTTATTTAAGAGAGTGTAACTTTAAAATTAATTAGAAAAGAGACTTAATCTCATTTCAAGAGAGTGTAGCTTTAAAATTAATTAGAAAAGAGACTTAATCTCAATGTGTATAAATTGAATCAAAAGTACTCCAAACCGTATCTAGAAAGAGGCAACTAAGCTAAGAAAAAAATGATTTTATAATTAATTAACGTTTGAACAAGTAGCAATCTCCCATGTGCTACTTGAAGAATTCAAATTACTTCCCTTTGAAACTTCAATTTTCTGCTGTTAGGTGACAGGTCAGTCTGGCTTCAGGAATTTGCCACGTAGGCACGTAGAGCCAAAGCCGGTATTTAAAAGAAGATTAGAAGAAAGCAGGCCGTGCGTACGCCAAGCCCAAATGAAGGCCAACTAACGTTTTGTTTTTTAATGGAGAGAAGAAAATAAGGGAGGAAATAAAAGAAAAATAATTCATTTATCTTTTTACCTCTTTTTTTTTTTGAAAAGAATCTTTTTACCTCTTATTTGGATAAAAATAAATAGTTTAATATATAAATTGCCTACCAAGTTGTAGTTTTTAGTAATAAGTACTTGCATCTTAGAGTTATGAGTATACTTTTTAGAGATCCATTATGCATATATTTATTTATAACGAAAATTATAATTCCAGAGCCATGATGAGTCTCTCAATAACTCTAAGATAACGTAAAGATAAAATTCTAATTTTTTAAACCAATTTTATATAGTAAGCTGAAAATTATTTACCTTTGCATAGAAAGCTAAAAGTATAATAGCAAGAAAATAGATTGAGTTGCAAGAATTCACAGTGAGGTTATACTTAGAAATCATCATTTGCGCCTTAGATTAATAATACACGAAAATAATGATTTAGGGCTAAAGAGAAACAAAACAAATTAAAAAAAAAAAAAAGTTAACAGTTCACAAAAGTCCGTTTTACTATTATATTAGGCTATTAAATTAATAATAAAAAATACAATATAATTGAGAAGAGAATACTAATATTTGACTAAAAGAAAAAACGTTATAAGAGACTAAGACTTGCAATTGGAAGAGTGAAAATTAAGGGGCTTACTTCAAGAAAGATCGAGAGAGCCAGAGATTTTAAATCCAAAAAGGTTTAGAGATAGAGTGAAAGAAATAGAATGAAGAGCATTGAAAATTTATTATATATATATATATATATATATATATATATATATATATTTATTTATTTATTTAGAGAAAATAGAAAAAGCTTTTTGATTAAGAAAGTTAATTAAATTAAGTTTTCTGCCTAAAATGCCCTTCATTTCATCATTAATTATGGAAACAATAGCTGACACAAAAGGCAGTCTCAAGACGTACATTTATTGTATGCTTGTATCATTTGGGCGTCACTTTTAACCTTCTTTATTAACTTTATCTGATTGTATTAGAACATGGATGTTTTACATAATACGTGCATAAAAATTAAAAAAATTTTTGAAGCCAAATTAAAGGCCAAAATTTTGAACTTATTCATTGAAGGCCGCAAATTTCCAAAATTTTCGTCGAAAATAAAGGAGTGAAAACTTAAATTTTGACTATAACCTGTTTAAACTTGAATAATTAAATTTAAATGAAATTCAGAATAGTGCCTAAATGCAATACATTCTGCCAAAATGAAATAGAATTCGAGTTTTAATTTGAAAACTCTTAAAAAATTTTAATTTGAAAGTGGGTACTAAAATTCGAGTTTTAGTGTGAGCTTGACGGCGCAATTTTTTTTAAAAAAATACACAGTTCAGCAAAATGCGTGATAATTTCACATTTTGAAAAAGTGCACAACTAAGATACCAAGGCTACAAAATGTCTTACAAAAGTGCACAATTAATAAATTAAAAAGGCACAAAGTGACTTACAGAATTTCATAACCGTTAACTAACACATAGAACTAAAAACCATTGAAATAAGGCATAAGTACTAAAATTATGGTCACAAAATGGCTTATAGAAGTGCACAACTGATAATTAAAAGCCCACAAAGTAGTTTAGAGAAGTTTACAACCGTTAATTAATACAGAGAAACAAAAACCATTGAAAAAGTGCACAAGTACTAAAAACAAAAGGCCACTAAGTGGCTTATAAAAACGCAAAAAATAATCAGAAAGTGTACAATTACTACCAGTAAAAGTCCACATGTACCTATTTATTGTCATCATTCTTATCTATATCAGCATGGATAGCAGCAAGTATGTCCTCCACAATTTTTCCTACTGGATCATCTATCTCATCACTTGCAAAAGGATATTGAGAGTCAATAAACTTCTCTCTTATTCATGGTTCTTGTGTAGGAGGTTAGGTCTCATTTGAGTCTACGCGTGCTTGATGATCACTACCTTCGAACGCATCTTACTTTTTTGTCCACTTTTTTCTCCAAGAAGTGTTTCAGGAATCTCAGAATATTGATTCGTTCCTTAGTAAAATTGCCTCAAATCAGCAATAGAAGACTGCAATTCTTTAAGTTGTGCACTAATTTTTTTGTGTTTGCTCACTGTTTTTATCTATCTTTTCCATCAATGTGACCAAAAGAGTAGTAATTGCATCCAATTTTTTCAGAATCTCAACATTATTGTGTACAACTGAAGGCACTCTTCCAGCCCTTTTTAGTAGAGTAGCTGGCTCCTAGTGTACGATTTTCATCTTTGGATCCTCACTCCAAGCATAACATATATTCGTTTTTGACGTCATAGTTGTGACCAAATTTGCAATGATAAAAGTGAATATATATTCATTAAACATACAAATCAGACTTATCTTTGTATTATCTGGCCAAATTTATAAAAATGATCACTATTACTATAAAACGAATGAAAAAGTGAATCATAACTTGTCCTTTGAAACACATGTGCATTAAATGTTGTGAGTATTTGTATTTGCCACTTTCCTTAATTAATCTTAAAAAAACAAATATACACCAAGGGCTTTCTAGTCTTTTTAACTTAGTTTGCATCCTAAAGTTACTATTTAGAGTAACTTTTTCTATATAAAAAATACACCAAAAAGAAAATTTTCTCTAAATAAAAAGAATAGAGGGAATATATTATAATTAATATTATTATATTGTAATGGTTAAGAACGCCATAAAATTGTGGAAAAGAGAAAGTAAAATATTGAAAAAATTGTAGAAAGTAAAAGTAAAATATTGTTATTTGTTAAATAGAAATTAAAATTTCATCTTTGTGAGATATTTAACATCATCAAAATAAAAAATTTACAAAATTAAAGAAGAAAATTCAAAAATATAAATATAAATATAGATAGATAAATAAATTTATGGATTGTGGAAAAGTAAAAGTAAAATACTCAAAACGTGATAAATAGAAACTAAAAATTCATTTTTAGATAGGTAGATTAAATGAGTATATCAGATTAGGTTTCAAAATAGACAAAGTTTTAAATAGTTTAGGTTAAAGGATTATATTAGGTTTCAAAATTATCAATTATTATTGTTATATATTAAATATTAAAATTAAGAAAATTAATTTAATTAGCTAATCAAAACACAAAAAATTAAGAAAAAAATTTAAAATTTTCTAAAAAAAGAAAAATAGAATACTCAATAAAGAGAATGTCTTAAACTTTCTATTTGTTTCACCTTTCATATATATATACACTAGTAACGAGTAATGTTTAAATTTGATCAGCTACAGGAAAATATAAGATTATTTTCCATATCTCTCCTTTTCTTTTCTTTTCTTTTCTATTTTCCTTCAGTTTCCCAAATTTACATTTTATCTTTTTTTTATAGTGTAATTTTCTTCCCTTCCCTACTTTTAACTTCTCCAAACAATGAGTCTAAGATTTTTTTTTAATTAAATTTGTTACTTTTTGATTAAAATTTTGATATTATAACTGAACTGTAAATATATCAAATTGTCCTAAATTGCTCAAAGTTCAAATCAGGAAAAATTTATTTGAATTCGTTGATGTATTTAATGAGATAAATCCAAACTCAATTAATTCATTGATCCCATAATTTTTACTTAATTTGACTTGCATATAAATTAAAACAATTTTATTAATATAATTAAATTATAATTTTTAATTTGTCTTTTACTTATATAACTTATGTTAATATCTACTAAAATTAAATGATCTACATTAAATATTTTTGAAATTAATCAAACATTTAATTAAATAGAGTTTTTTTGGAAAATTAAAGATTAATATTTTAATTTTGTCATACTTTAGTTAACAAATAAGTATATTAAATAATGATAAATAAACGGAAGAAAAGAATTATAGGATGGAACAAATATATCTTTAACAAACTGATCCGATTAAGGGTAAACATTCGGTCAATTTTTGAGCAATATTTTTAATCGAATTTTTTTTTGAATTAACCGAATTTAATTGAACTAAATTTTTTAACCGAACTTAATTGAATCATTTTGACCAAATTAATTTTGATCATTCACCGAACTGAAGTTAAAAAAAATGAAAACTTAAATAACCAACCGAATTTAGCTGAAATTTGTAATTAACAATTTTAACCGAAATAAAAATTAACCGAAATTATTAATCACTATTTAATCAAAATAAAACAAAAATATTTCTAATTTTTAATTTATTATCTATTTAATTAAAATAAAATGATATAATTTTGAGAGTCGATTAATATAATTAATTCGGTTAAATTAATTTTGAACCGAAACTTTAAATGAAATTCTAACCGAATTTTTAACTCAACGAAGATCTCAATAACAACTTCATAGAGTCAATGCACTGGCAAGCCCAGAATAAGATTGGAAAGCCCATCTCAAAAAGCCCAAGTTGAGGCTTAGCAAATATAATACATATTGTCCCAATCCCAAAGCTAAACCTGAAGAAATTACAGGTCCCATTCCGTGTTATGGACCCAACACATTGAAGTCGTTCAGTTCAGACTCAGACCGAGTATGTGACTCTTATTGCTAAATTAGTCCAAACAATATAAAAAGTTTTTCTATTCTGTTTAATTTCATTTCATTAATTGTGTTTGGTTGTAAGGAAAAGTCCTGCCAAAGAAAATGGCCACCCAAATTACCATTTTGAACCACAAAGGTCAACCCTACACATATCTTTTTCCATTTCCATTTCTTTTTTCTTTTTCTTCTTGCACGTTCTCTCTCTCCAAGTCTTGGTTTCATGTAGCAACTGCTAATTTAACTTCCACAACTCCTCTGGCCCCACATTACAAACCAAGATTCTACGCTATGGGTACCCTTTTCTTTACATTATACTTGATCAACAACTCCCTCTTTCTACTTTTATATATCTTTTTTTAATAATTAGGCTTATATTAAATTTCATAATAATAATAATAATAAAATTATTTATTTCATCTTCCCGTCGTAAAGAAAAAATATTTGTCAACATTAAGTACATATCCATCATATACCAATCAATAATTGATTATCATAAGGAAAAAAAACTGTGATTCTTTGTTATCTTTTGTTTTTTTTGTTTCCTTATTATATCGTGCTAATAATCATTATTAAATTTAATGGGTGTGTAACAGAAATTATAACAGTTGATGCAACGTACTTAAATTATATCGATGCATTGAATAATTTCTATAAATGCCAAGTTTTTTTCTTTTTTATAATTATTTTAATTAGGTTATAAAAATAATTAAAAAATAATTTAGCGCATTCCACAATCACAATCATATAGGATATATCAGAAATTATGAGAAATAAGGGTCATATATATAATTATAAGAAAAGATATAAACTCAGAATAAGAACTCCCAAATCACAACTATAAATATGATTCCAGTATAACCAACCCAACGTTCATTGATGTAAAATTCCTCTCTAGAAAAAAGCAATTTAGCTTTGACACATCAAAACACATATCACCACCTCTATATATAGAGAGAGAAAAGGAGAAGGAGAAAGAGAAAGAGGTTTTGGTGATGGATGGCTCTTCCTCTATGAATAACTCATCAATGAATAGAGGTGTTGTTTCTAATATTATTAATAATAATAATTCTACTGAAGAAGAGAGTGGATGGACAGCTTATTTTGAAGATTTCTCTAACCATAGAGAAGAAGAAGGAGAAGAAGATAGTTTCTGTAATTCTGGTTTTTTTGGTAGTTCTTCTATGGTTTCTGATGCTGCTTCTTTTCCTGCATGGAAATCATCATCACCATCAAATAATCAACATCATCATCATAATTACAACAACCATGTTGTTTTTGCTTCTTGCTCTTCTATTGAACCATCTCCAAAACTACCCAACAAGTTAAATTTCAAGAAAACCAGCAGAGCTAAAGGAATTTCTCTTCATGATGATTCCTTAGAGGATACTGCTAGTTCTCCTGTTAATAGTCCAAAGGTAAATTAATTTCTTAAATTTTTCTTTATATTAATTTCCAAAATACATGATTAACCCTTTCTTTCCTTTTGTATTTTCATTATTTAGGTTAGTTATTTTGGACCAACATCTGATCACATCAATCCCAGGAAGCCAAATGACCATTTTAATAGCTCTCTGGTATGTACATATACAGAATATGATTCTTTTAAATAGAGTGCTCTGTTGTTGTTTTGTTCTTTGGAATACTAGCTAGATTGGTCTGTAATAATCTGCAGTTATATCATTTTAAATTTTAAAAAGCAAAAGTTTTATTTATGGATTATTTTCTTGATTTCTTTATGTAGGGTAAAGGAGGGATCTTAGAGCATTATGAACAAGAACTGGAAACAGAAAATGAAAGATGTGAAATGAATTGCAGTAGCAGTAGTAATAATAATCACCGCACAGACTTGAAGAAGAGAGGGCTGTGTTTAGTTCCTTTGTCCATGTTAGTTAATTACCTTGGTTAATTAAGTAATTAATCTCTCTCTTTCTCTCTCTTTCTTTCTTTCTGATTTCTGTTACATATATGCTTTCTTGAAGCAAAAACTTAGAAGAACGTATTTATAAGAGCAAATATAAATATATAAGATGTGTACTATTACTACAGTACCAATCTCAATCTCTTCATATGTTCAGATCTTCAATATGTTGTTGTACATATTTCCATAGGAAGAGAATAAGACAATGTTTGGCAAATCATGTGAATATCATTTTCCATTGGCTTTGGCTGGTAACTTAATAAAATAATGCAAGGAGAAGAAGAAGAAGAAGAAGAAGAAGAAGAAGAAACACAGTAAATATGTAAAGAAAAAAAAGGTTTATAAAATTGCTTGTTGAGTGAGTATATATGTTTGGAATAAAATCTAATTGACAAATGACCTTTTGATACCACTGTACATTTTGTTTTACAAGGAAAAAGAAACCTCATCAAGTGGGAGTGGGAACTGATTTGATCCTTCCCATGAGAGGATAAGTTTTGTACTTAAATGCAAGTGGCAGTGCAAATTTTGCATATATATATATATATATATATATATATATATATATATATATATATACATAGTTATTATAGTTATATTCCTCACCTGTTGTTAGCTGCAAATGTGTAAATTAAATTAAAATTAATTATCAATCTTATAAAGTGAAGAAAAGAAATATTTTCTAGACTCTTGTTTGGATAAATTATAATGGTAAATTTGTCTCGATTGGATTTATGAGCCTACTTATGAATTAAATTAATAAAAATTAGAGTGTTTTTTAAAAAATTTCTACTTTATTCTTTTTATTCTCAGTTTCAACAACAAAAAAAAAATTTCGATTAGTTTCATCTATGATTAGATTTATAAATCGACTCTAAGCAAATCAATTTCTAAATTATACATGTGATGTGAGTCACCAAAACAAACTATAGTAGTTAAAAATTGAGATTTTTATTGAGATAAAAATTTATATAAAAAAAGGAAAATTACAAATTTTAAACCACATTATTCTCGTACTAAATAATATGTGAAAATATTCAAAAAAAAAAAAATACAAAATCAAAACACTATCTTTTAATTGTATAATTCATTTAAATTTCGAACTACATAAAAAAAAAAATACTTACATGGAAAGAATAAGGAAGTTGTAATAATAATAATTTCAATAATATTTTTATCCGCACTCGTTGATTGGAAAATGTGCTTCGAGGTACAAACAAGTGATTTTAATAACTTTTCCTTCATTTGGAGAAAAAATTAGTTATGGGTCCCATATAATTACTCTTTTTTTTTTTTTCCTCTTTTTTTTTTTTCTCCAACTTGCCTTCCATTCAAGCATAATGTCAAGTAATATTTGGTAAAATTGAAAATTAATTATTAAAAAATTTTAATTTAAATTTTAAGTGATGAAAATTTTAAATTTCAAAACTAATTTAAAATATAATTTTTTTGAAAATGGTAATTTAAAATATACTCCCTCCGTCCCAAAAAACTAATCCGTATTTCCCTTTTGGTTTGTCTCAAAATATAGTCTACCTTCTTTTTTTGCATTATAGTTAATTTTTGAATTGTCTACTATACCTTTATTAAATTTTATTTTATTTTCAATAACTCTCATTAGTTCTTACTTTTTTAATATAATAATTGTTCATGTATTATATAAGATGAGCATAATAGAAAAGTTATATGAATAAAATTATCATTTTAACCATAATAATTTCTATTTTTTAATCTGTGTGAAAATAGAAAGTAGACTATTTTTTTTGCCGAAGGGAGTAATGATTTACTATATGTGTTATGATTAAATTTTAAATTAAAAATTTTGACTTACCATTCGAATATGTAGATAATATCAAATTAATAATTTAAATTAATTTCAGTAAAACTAAATATATTTAATATAATTTTCCAAAAATTAGTATATTATGTAATTTTTTTTCCAAGAGTATTTCTCCAATCTTTTTTTTGGTAAATCACTGATATTTGGAGTCTATTGTTAAAAACCGCATAATCTAATTCGAAACTTAATTACAATTAAAACTCACCGCTCTTCTTATAAATCTAGTGAGAATAAACTCAAGAGCCCGCGGAGCAAACAGTGGAATCGTTTATTAACGAGACAATGTGGGAAGCAAAAGTTACAATAAATTGATTTGGCAAATAACTAGGCGGCAGGCTGCTTACGGCACCTACAGCTACAGCCAGAATGCTATTGAGGTGGCGTCGAGTAGTGAAGCTGTGGCTGGCAGCTAAGGGTTCGACATGCAAATACTAATAATATTTAGTGTTTATTAGGTAGAGTTTATCGCAATACTCACATAATAAAACACAATCATGTGAGTAGCCTCAATTTTGCTATTTTAGAAGAGAGAAATTCAATATCATCATTTTCTTATTAAATAGCTGTTTCATGAACTTTATAAAATCCATGAATTCCATATCCCATCAAGCTCATTAAATAAAAATAAATAAATAAATAATAGAAAAACAATAATTCTTTTTTTTAATTATCGGTATTCGGATTCTATTACCAAGAGCTGCCTTAATTCTTTCCACGTATTCAATTTGCATTGTCAACTAAGCCACAACTCGTAAGTAAAAAAATAATAATTCTTTTGACATCAAACATTAAATAAAATGGTACATGCAATGTAGCAAAATTGTTGGGGTTTTAAATAATTCTCTCACATTAGGAATTAAAAGAATTGATTCCCTCTTCCTCTTCTTTTTTTTCCCCCTTGAACAAGAGAAATTACAACTAATAGGGTAACAGCTATCAAACAACACTATTTGTTCTGCAGACATACATTTTTATTTTATTGATTGAGCCCACCCAATAGAAAAAATAAAAATAAAAAGGGGGTGATGTAGCTGATTTTCAAACCATTTAATAAAATAATAAGAATAAAATAATAGAAGAACATTATTCAAGTGGGAATGAGAATCAGAAACAGAACCCTGAAGGGATGTAAGTTCCTTTGTACCCTGAAAATTAGATTGATAGGTTTAAATATTAATTTAATATCTCCAACCTCTTCTTCCTCTTGCAGGCCATTCATTTAAATTATTCAGAAAGAGCTGCAACCAAAAGACCCCTCCATGTGCTTTTGCATTAAAGGCAGGAGCTATGCTCTACAGATCAACACCACACACTATTCTTAATCGTCTTTCAGCTCAAAATGCCTTTTCCTTTCACAAATTTTTTCTTCTCTATTTTTTTTTTTTGTTTTTATAAACATGGCCAAAAGCCAACAAAAGACTAATTAACCACATAAACTATCCTGCAAAACATTATCAGCATGTGAATTAAATTAAATTTATATTTATTTCCTTTTAATTTTTATTTATTTATAGTTCAGACTGTCTCGATCAATTTAAAACTGTGGAAACTAACATTTTTCCTTGTAATCTTAAAGATATTTTATTGGTCTCTCACATCAATTGGGTGTGCATTTATGAATACATTCACGGAGTCTTCTCTAAATAGTTTTGAATTCTAGTCCATGAAAAATAAGAGCTCTCATTTTTACCAATTAAATTAATTCTATTGAATTATTTTTTAAATGCTTAGATACGAGTTTTCAGTTTCATATCAATTTATTCTTATTGAGATTAGATCAATTTTTCTATAGATTTCAAGAATATTATTAATAACATCAAATTCTGGTCAATGAGGAAAAATAATGCTTTTATCCTTATTAATTAAACTAACTTTATTGAATTACTTTTAAAATATTTATGTACTGAAAAATAATAAAATACTATTCTCTTGATTCCACTTTAGCAGCAACAAATACACATTTTACTTTAAGTGGTTATTTAACATTTTCAAAATATATTAATAAAATTTTCAATTTTATTCATATTTATTATTTATTAGATGTGATTTATTTTTATATTTACATTTATTTTTCTCTTTTTTATCATTACTTTAATTGTAGTTAAATTGAAATTTTGACTACACACAAAAGTTTTTTATTATATCAAAATATGAAAAAATGAAATAGAAGTACTACTCTAATGGTGATGATGCTTTAATATGACATAAAATTAGCATTAATTTTATAGTAAAATTAAATAAGGAGTTTTTAATTTTAAGAAGGATAATTTAAATATTTTATTATATATTTTTAAAAAATCAATTTGTTCAAATTTTTTTCTTAATTCTTGTAAAAAAAGAAAATGTTGCTATTATAACGGAATGGAGAGAGTAGTAGTAGAAATCGGCTAATTAGGACATAAAATAATTATTGGCATATTTATAGCTCATGAAAAGTAGGGAATTGGCATATTTTCCTAAGCATTCAACATATTTATAGCTCATGTTGGAGTCGGTTTTATAGAAATTCATCAATTGGATTTAAAATCGAATGGACATGAAAAAAATCGATCACAATCGACTGAATCTATTAAATCAATTTGGTTCAGATGCCAATTTGAGTTCGATTCAATTTGAACTGAACCGAGCTTTTGCTCACTCTTATCAAACTCTATTGACTTTTATTGCATAGTCTAATTACTGAATTCTTATGAATCATTTTTCTTTTAACATCATGCTAACTAGGATAATATATGTAAATTCATATTGCTTACGAATGAATTCCTATAATTTATATATATATCCTATAAATATAATTTTATTGAATTTAATTTAGACATAACTAATTCTATAATGTTACAAAAAATCAATATATATATATATATATATATATATATATATATATAGTTCATATAAATTAATTTGATAAGCAAGTGTTCAATTTTTTTTTAAAAAAAATTAAATTTGGTAACTCATTTAAAAAGATTAATTTGTTATGAAATTAGAAATAAATTCAAATTTTAGTCACATGCAATATCTTTTATCTTGGAGTGGGTGACGCATGTATCTTCAATTTTTTTTTTCCTTTTTTTTATTGGTGTTTGATTTTTAACAAGTAATAAGCAAAAGAGCACAAAAAGAGCAAGTCAAACCTAAAAACAACAAGAAGCCAAAAACAAGAAGGGAAAGCTATGACCTAAGCAAAAAGGATACCAAGACCAAGACCATAAATGCTTTCCAAGAAGAAGATATCAAAATCTTAATCTTTATGTTATCTATAAGAAAATTCACGATTTATTAATTTATATTATATAGTATTAAATTTTTATTAATTTTAAAATATAACATTGAAAAATTAATAAGTAAACTAATTACCAAATAATAAAACAAAACGTTTCAATTTATATTACATGTAAAGTTTGAAAGTATTTGAGTTTCAATTGATTTCTGAAGATACCCATCTGTACATTATATACAGGAGTATCCTATTATAACTATACTACTAATTATACATATCAGAAATAACAAATAATAAATTGACAGATTGTCATTATCTCTATCACACCCCCTCAGTCAAAGGGGCAGCGGAGCGAACACTTAGACTGTTTCTGAAATCATCAAACAAAACGCGCGGAAGACCTTTTGTAAAGATGTCTGCAATTTGATAACGAGAAGGAACATGATGAACTCGAACCTCTCCTTTTTGAACTTTTTCTCGCACAAAATGAATATCCATCTCTATATGTTTAGTGCGTTGATGCTGAACTGGATTCTCTGACAAATAGATCGCACTAACATTATCACAATATACCATTGTAGCTTTTGATATCGAACAATGTAGTTCCAGCAAAAGATTCCTCAACCAACAAGATTCAGAAACAACATTAGCAACTCCTCTGTATTCAGCTTCTGCGCTTGATTTTGAGATTATACGTTGCCGCTTTGAAGACCAAGAAATAAGATTATTCCCAAGAAATATACAGTAACCAGAAGTAGAGCGGTGGGTGTCAGGACAACCACCCCAATCGGCATCCGTGTAAGCCACCAGAGAATGTGCCGATGATTTATATAACGGTAAACCATAATGAATTGTTCCTTTAAGGTACCGCAGTATCCGCTTTAAAGCCTTCATGTGCTGTTCAGTTGGAGCATGCATAAAGAGACAGATTTGTTGGACTGCATAACAAATGTCAGGTCTAGTAAAAGTTAAATACTGTAATGCTCCAGCCAGTTGCCTGTATAACTTAGGATTAGAACACGGTTCACCACTTTGAGCACTTAATTTGCCTGTTGTATCCACAGGTATGAGACTCGATTTCCACTCAGTCATGCCAGCACGATCTAACAGTTCAACAGCATATTTTTGTTGCGTCAAAAACATACCTACGTTGTTGCGTTGAACTTTAATGCCGAGAAAATAATTAAGTGGTCCTAAGTCCTTCATTGCAAACTCAGCACTTAATTTAGTAATGATGTCCTTTCTTAAAGCAGCTGATGAAGTTACAAGAACGATATCATCAACGTACAGTAATATGTATGCCATTTTTGCATGTGTATAATAAATGAATAAAGAATGATCACATGTGCTATGAATAAAACCAATTGTTGCCGTAAAATCAGTAAACCTTTGTTACCAAGCGCGAGGGGCTTGCTTCAAGCCATATAAAGACTTCTTTAACAGGAAGACATGATCATGCCGGGAGGAGTCTCGAAATCCCAAAGGCTGATGCATAGAAACTGTCTTATTGAGATTACCGTGCAAGAATGCATTCTTGACGTCAAGTTGATGAATGGACCAATTCTTCGAAACTGCCAAGCTAGGCACCATTCTGATTGTCGCAGGTTTAACAATCGGACTGAAGGTATCCTCACAATCAATTCCTTCCCGCTGAGACCTGCCATCACCTACAAGACGGGCTTTATGCCTCTCAAATGAACCATCAGAATTCTTTTTATGACGAAAAACCCACATTGATCTAATAATTTTGACATTTATGGACGAGGAACTAAATCCCAAGTCTTATTCTTAATGAGAGCCTCAAATTCATCAAGCATAGCACTTTTCCAATTCGGGTCTTTTAGAGCTGACACAGGATTTGTTGGTATAGGGGAAATAGACGAAGAAGTAGCAACATAAGACTGATATTTTGGGTTAGGCTTAAATATTCTTGATTTATTACGGGTTGTCATATTATGAGAAGGTGCAGGTGGATTTAAGTGAGCTTGGGAATTATTGACAGGTGCATGGTGTTGTGTCATATTATTGAAAGGTGCAGGGGAATGTTGTTGTGAAGTTGGTATAATGGGAGCAGGTGAGGACACATGTAAAGGCTCATCATTGGTAGTTGGAGAAAGAGATGAATTATGTAGCCTGTGTATCTGTAGTGGTGTTAAACTACCATCCAGAAAATCATATTCAGAAGCGTTAGCAGCAGGGAATTTGGAAAAAGGATACTGATTCTCATCAAATTTAACATGTTGACAAATGATGATTTTATTTGAAGACAGATCAAGACACTTATACCCTCTATGATTTGAAGGATATCCTAAAAAAACACAAGGTTTAGATCTTGGCTCTAACTTATGAATGGTGGTAGACGGAATTAAAAGGAAACATAAACACCCAAATATTCGTAAATGAGAATACGACGTATATTTATGGTAGAGCATTTGAGTGGGTGACCTATAATTCAATAATTTGCTAGGAAGTATATTAAGAAGATAGGTGGCAGTTGATAAAGCATGATGCCAAAAACGTGCAGGTATAGAAGCATGAAGCAAAACAGTTCGAACCATGTAATTGATGGTTTTAATTTTACGTTCAGCTTTAACATTTTGAGAAGAGGAATAGGGACAAGAAAACCGAAAAACTATGCCATTTTGTATACAATAATCATGAAATTTGACATTGTTATATTCGCCACCATTATCACATTGTAAATGCTTAATTGTCTTACCAAATTGTGTTTGAACATATTTAGAGAAAGAAATAAAGACACTAAGCACTTGAGATTTATGTGATATTGGAAATGTCCACAAGAATTTGGTAAAATCATCAGGAAACAAGACATAATATCGATGACCAGCTGAACTTGGAACAGGTGATGACCATAAATCACTATGAATAATATCAAATGGCATATTTGTAGTTGAACTAGAAGCATGAAACGACAGTCTTATAGATTTCCCCAATAGACAAGAATTACAAAATGGAACTTGTCGTTATTACAAGAAATAGAATTATTGTTCCTAAGAGAAACTAGCACATCTTTCCCAGGATGACCTAAACGAGAATGCCATGTTGAAGAAGAAAGAACAAAAAACGCAGACTGAACAGAAGATGGTCCAACGCAATTGAATGCAGAATCAGTAAATGGATATAAATCACCTGTGCTATTGCACCTCAGAAGGTGGCTCCCCGTCAGAAAATCCTTCATAGCAAATCCAAAAGGATCAAATTCAACAGAAACTTTGTTATCAACTGTAAACTTTCGAACAGATACAAGATTTTTAATTAAATGTGGAGTATGTAAAACATTGTTGAGATGCAAAGGGGGTTTAGTATATGGTAATAATGCATGACCAAGACCATGAATTGGAATAGTGCTACCATTACCAACAATTATTCCATTATTTCGGCTCAAATTAGGATAAGAAGTGAGATTACCAGAATTTGCAGTCATATGAGAAGTGGCAGCACTGTCCATGAACCAATGTTCCTCAGGCGGTTTTAATGACAAAGTATGCATAGCCTGATCAATGTCTGTGGGAGCATAACTGCTAGAGGCAGCAGTATAGAAAGCCTGCGATGGAGCAGAAGACTGTGGCTGTGATGGTGAATGACCCAAAATTCCTTGTTGCCATGCTGGGACAAGAGGCCTATAATTCCATGAGGGATAAGGACATGGAGGTGCAGCCCACTGCTGCAACTGTGATTGCTGATCATAATAAGAAGGCTGCCATACTCCTAGAAATGGATATTGCCATGGATGAGAAAAACCACCCCCTAGTGGAAATGTTCGACCACCAGAATTATTGCCACGTCCTCCAAAATAATTTCCACGGCCACGATGCCTATTAGGTCTGGCAGAATAAGAAGACTGATTCCATGATTATTAACTAGATGATAATGTTTCAACAGGAGGAGATTTTGCCATCATAGCCATAGGAGGAGATGCTGCTGCAGCATCGACTTTAGCTCGCTCAGCTTTAGTAGTTTCTTTAAGAAAAAGCATAGACCGAACCTGTGCAAAGGTGGGAAAAGATACCTTATTCTGGACTACTGTGACAAAACTGTCATAAGAATCTGTTAGCCCAGTCAGAAGTCGCATCACCAATCGTTGATCAGAAACCTTGGCACCAACATTGGCCAGCTGATCAGCAAGTACCTTAAGACAGCGAGTATATGCCTTCGCATCTGGGAAATCGCGCAAACTAGTGTTTGCAAATTCAGTTTCAAGATGAATAGCCCGAGAAGTTTTATTGTCTTGAAATAATTCTGCCAAACTATTCCAGGCATCCAAAGCAGTATCCTGGAGATTAATAATTGTGTTAAGAAGGTCATTAGAGATTGTTCCATAGATCCATTGACGAACAATACTATCGATTCGATCCCACTGCGCTTATTCAGCAGCAGTTTTGACGGTGGCAGGAGAGTCACCACTCGAAGGACTTATGTGATCATATGTAAGGGTTGCTTTAGCATGAATGGTGAAAAGGGTAGCCCAATTAGAATACTGAGGGTTTTCATAATCTAGAATTATTGGAATATGAGTTTTGATGTTGGTAATTGTTGTGGCAGGATGAATCTTCTCGGCCATTATAAAATAAACAAGGAAGAAGAAGAAATAAGAATGGTGAAGAAAGGACGAAATAAGAAATAAGAAAGGAGAAGTTAGGATTTTTGCTCTGATACCGTGAAAGTATTTGAGTTTCAATTGATTTCTGAAGATACACATCTGTACATTATATACAGGAGTGTCCTATTATAACTATACTACTAATTATACATATCAGAAATAACAAATAACAAATTGACAGATTGTCATTATCTCTATCAAAGTTTTTGAAAATATAAATGAGAAATGAAAAATTACTCAAAGAAATAAAATTCTTGATGGTCAATTACTACGGTTGCTTGCAATAATCTATAGTACGTAAAAGTCATTCCGGAGACTTACAATATACTCGTTCATGCAAACATAAATTGGAACGTTTTTGTGAAAATGAAGTGATGCTCATCGTATTTGCCAATTCTCTCTTTAACAATAAATGTGAACTATTATAAATAGTATATATTACAATGTTTTTGAATGAAAATAATTATTATTAATCAAATGAAAGTTAATTGTTTAGGTTTTAATAATTTTATATATAATGCCATAATACCATAATGTTGTTATAATATAAGTTTTAAAATTTTTTAAATGATAGAAATTGCAACTAAACTAAATATTACATTCTATACTAAGGCATAGTCTAGTGGTAAATGCATATATAATCTGACAATAAATCCAGGTTGGAATCTCCTTCTCCAATACTAAAAAAAAAAAAGAAAAAAAATTACATTGTTAATATATAACTTTTATTTTGGTCCTTTTGAGATATTTAATGGCAAAAAGTAAAAATTTTGGAAGGAATAACTTATTAATATAATATAAGTAAACCTCAAGGATGTAAATGTATTTCTAAAAAGACAATCACTAAATAGTTAATTTCACCAAAATATAGGGATAAAATTATAATTTACCCTAAAAATAATGAATCTTTATTACTTGGCCATTTAATAAAAGATTGATTTCATAAATATTTTTTATTACAAAATAACATTTGATTCATTTACATTTCTTAATTTGAGCATAGAGAAAAACATGTTTAATAAAAAGTAAACCTAATATTTAATTTACTTGCAGTTCCTAATCTGAGCATGGAAACACAAATATGAAACAAAAATAAAAGATAATATTCAATTCACTTGTAGTTCTAAGTACTCTTTTTGGAACTCTAGTGTTATGGCAGTATTTTGAAAACTCATTCAGAATGTAGATGGTCCATAGCATGACTATTTTTGTATAAATTTACTATATTTTAAGTAAAAATTATCCTTAGATTTATAAACTTCATTCAATAAAAATGTATTCAATTGTCTTAGACCATCCAATTGAAGCATAAATCTACTTTTATAAAGTACTTTGCATGTAGAAGTTTTAGGTCAATATCATATAAAGTTTATGTGACAAAATATAGGAAGAGAAAGACTGTTGATGAAAATGCTATAATTGTGTTGTAAACTCAAAACAAAATCTCACTAGTCTTTCATTTTTTTTTTTTTAATTCATCGGAAGTTTTTATAGGCCGAAATAACACTAGGAGCTATACAACAGGGGGTTGCCTTTCTTTTTTCTCACCAAACTGGTGAATACAACTGTGATCGAGAAAACTCGAGCTCCACTCTTCACATAAGTGAGAAGACCAATCAGACCACCGCCTAATTCACACTGGTCTTTGATTATTGTTAGGGAAGTTACATCCATAGTACATGTATGTCCAATTGATTGGTTAACAATTAATTATCATCTAATTTAAAGAATATAAAATGCATTGAACAATTGGCTTTAAAAGGATTAGGGGTTATGAAGTTAGGTAATCAATCAATTATCTAACTTAACAACCACTAATATGTTTGATGTGATTTAAGTTTTGGAAGTGGTAGATCACATGTCCAATAACCTATATTAACTACAAATTAACAAGACATCAATCAATAATTGACCCTTTTTCTTTTTCTCATTACAGTGTCCTAGCAAAGGGTATAGGTATCCACATGTATTTGTATAATACCTCTAGATTTTTTTTTTCTTCTTAAAAATTTTTCTAATTGAGTAGAGTGTAGTAATCTAATTTAATTTTTTATTTTTTTTTATAACCGGGATCAAACTCTCCAAGAATCGAACTTGTATTCTCATCTTATGAAAATTGAGGTCACTTATTACCTCAACCAACACCTTGTTGGCTAAAAAATTTTATTTTTATTTATACATAAAAAGTAAATTAAATTGATTATATAATAATAAAATAGTTTATTGCAATAATATGTATGAAGATGAATCGCATATCCATTCGAATTAAATAATATTTTTTGATAGAATAAGTTATTATAATCCAAATTACTTGAATTGAATATCAATAATGATCTAGGTTGAAAAATCAACCATAAGTATAGGTTAAAAAAGCCCTAACTACCTCTCTGTCTCTTCTTATTTTTCAAAATTCTGTCCTTTAAACCGTTGCTGGCCATTTCTTTTATATGTGGATGGTATTTTTTTTTTTTCTTTTACTTAATTTTTCTAGTCACTAACTTCGTATCTTTTTAGATAAGTTAATCTATATTTAGAAGCATAGATTTGTTTTTGTTTCATTCTTGTTGTTTCCTTCAATCATATAAAGGATAGTTTGTGGCTAAAAAAAAAGATAGCGAGCAGAGTTCCATTTTTAAACATTGGAATATATTTAAACAATTTTTTATTTTAATACTTCTAATATATATTTTTATTGTTTTTATATTAAAATATTTATTTTTTCAATACAAATGAAAAACTCATTTTTATAGTTGTATATGAGATGAGTTGCTTGTGAACTACTCAAAAGTGCAATTTTATAAAAATTCGTTCAATAAGCTTACTGAGTTAAGCTATGAAGCCTGTTTAATAAACAAGTTAAACTATTAAACTCATTTAATAAATGAGTCAAGTTCAAGCTTTTGTTCATAATTCACAAACTAATTTTATCGAGTCAAATTCACGAGGCAATTTTAGTGACCCGAGTTGAAATCACAAATTAACTTAATGAGCTGAAACTTATTAAACCTACATCAATATGACTTCATTTTACGGTTATCAAGCTGAGCTTGAACTTAACTATTTTCAAACGAGTCAGACTGAATTTTTATATTTTTGAACTTAAATTTAAAAATATTGTTATTGAGCGAGTTTGAGCTCACGAGAGCTCCACCAGGCTCGGTTGATTTACAGCCTACTCACGTTGATCCTTTAAAAAAAAAAAAAAAAACATATATCCATAAACTATTCCATGGTATAACTTGTAAACAAGGGATAGGGATCATTTAAAAACATGTCCACCTTTAGATTCTCCTCCATTATTTTTATATATTTCTATGAGTGGAGACATCATTAGCCATTTATCCAATGCAAAGTGTCCCCCTAAACTGTTTCATTATCTAAATAATTAATATAACTAATTATTAACACGTGTTCGCTTATGACGTGCTAGCATTTGGCACTATTCAATCACAAAAGCATGTCACCCTCATAATTTTCCATTTTTCAATTAATTAAAGTTTGTTGATCAATAATAATAATAATAATAATAATAATAATAATATTATTATTATTATTATTATTTTGTGGTGCTTAATTAGCATTGCGGATTAAAGTTCTTCCAATCACCACACCTACTTTCTATCAAGACTATTATATTTATATTATATACAAAATACAAGAATGTATTTTGAAATCATCAGTAAGTTATCTAACTTCAGTGTCTGAGTTGGTTGAATAATAAATGTCATAAATATTAAAAAATTGTATTTTAGTAAAAATATTTTTAGCAATCCGATGTAATTTGATTAATCTTTTTATTTTTTTATTTTTATAAAAAATATGGACAATGATGTTCTTAGATTCAAATGATATTAAAAAAAAAAAGAGTTATCTCTATAGTAACATTTAGCACCTAATAATTAAAAGAACAAAAAAAAGATTAAAAAAAAAAGAAGAAGTGAGAAGCTTCCTAGCTATATTATACAAAGAGGTGAGTATAAAAAAGCCAAAGGATACACGAATGCCTCCTACAGGCTGGCAGTCATGAAATGGTTTAATATATTATAGACATAAATTGTGTTGTATTAGTGGATGTATGTCGAGTTTTGTGCACGTTTAAGGTAGGTATTAGGAATGCCTATGCCAACTCCAATATTCCTACTTCATCTTCAATTCGGTTGTAACCTGAACAGGAAAAACATCCTAATAAAAATGGAAAGATTTTTTAAAAAATATTCTTTAATGCAAACGTCTATTTGATATGTCATGCTGATGTGTAAAAAAAAAAAAATACACATAATCTATAATACTTTTTATTTTTAGAGAGTCTGTTACACAATATGAGTATTTATTTTCATATTCTCTTACATCCTCATTCTTCTTTCTTCTTTCGTTTTCTGGGTTTACAATTTACTTTTCAACCAATCATTATAGAGTAATAAATACTTAAACCCTCTAAAAATAGAAAGTGCAGTTGATAATATTTATTTTATTATTTTACACATTAGCTTAACATACCAAATAGATATTATCATTAGAGAGCAATTTTTAAAAATCTTTTTATTTTTTTGATGTGACAATTCAATAAGAGCAATCTACATTGACATTGGAAATGCTCTCGTTTTGTTAAGCGATTAAGATCCCATGTCCGCTCAATCTGAATTCATATAATAATTTAAAAGATAATATTTACCATTCACATATTTTCATCAAACTGAAATATAATCTAGCAAAATATTTTGATTAATCATATTCTATTAACCAAATCCAAAACCACTACATGGTATGAGAAAGCGAAAATATACATATTTAGTATGTTTTTTAACTACTAATTGTTTAAAATACAATCTAGAATATTGAAATTCTTGACCAATCTTCAATTTTTGGCATTACTTTCACGTAAAATTTATAAATCTTCATGTGATGCGATTGAGATAAATAGTTATTATTGTCATTTTTTTAATCATTAAATATAATATGTGTGATTTAATTTTATAATCTCTTCTAAGTGGATATATAATCATCATACAATATAAATTCATCAAAAATCATATACACATTTCAAATTTGAGTTTGAGATGAAACACTTAAAACATCAACTTCCCTCTATCCTTGTTAGGATAATTATCTCAAAATGACTTTCGTATATTCATCATTCGATTTAAATTAGGTCAGATCGAATCATATGCATTTGGAACACTTTATCATCTTCAGTAATGATAGAATTTAAAAAATTATATAGATTTATTTTAAATTCACGTTATGAATTTCCCTTTTTCATTTTAATAATTTGAGTCATGAGTTATTCTCGTTGGACTTACAAATATTCAAATTCCATTTAGTTTTCATCGAGTCTTTGAGTTGAAACATATTACATGTTGAGAGAGAAAAGGAAATAACAATTAGCTATAAGCTATTCCAGTCATATAATATATTCATCCGCTAAGAAATGAGACCATTATTAAGAAAAAAAAGCATTAAAAAAAATTAAAGAATCACGTCTATGAATTAGCATACTTTGCAAGTCAATCAACATAAAAAAAAAAAGCATGCTTGACAAGCAAATTGAATTCAAATATTATGCTGTAAAACGATATATATATATATGATTCAATTTTATTTATAGATATATGTTAATTTTCCATATAAATGAGAATATATAGAATGACCTATTTTCAAATTATCTAATTATAAATGGTTGAATATATAATTTAATCTTTAAATTTTGACAAAGGAATTTTTATGGCATCTTGTACTTCACTCTCTGTGATAATTATGCATTTTTTTATAGTAAAAATAATAATATTAAAAATTTTGACTTGTATATGAAAAAAGAATTGGTCCCTGATGTTTCGCGGAATTAAAGAGGTCAGTTTTTATATTTTAGGGCAATTTAATTTTGAACTTGTTTAAAATGATTAAACAGATCAGATTTAATATTTTAGATCAATTTTCCTCTAATTCTTCAGAGCACTTGTAAATAGAATCTTTGTATTGACATTTAACTAAATTATAATTGTAATCAAGCTGTGTAATTGATTAAATAAAATAATAAAATATAGAATAGAAGAAAATCATACACGAAATATATTGATCCCTTTTTATCTTAACCTATGATTTTGAGTTCATAAATATGTACTATTTTAAATATTTTAAAACTGAAAGTCTATATAATTCTTATGCTGAACAAATTAAAATTATTTTATATGTTTTAAAAATTTATTGCGTTAGAAAAAATGATACTTTTATGGATTTTGTACTTTTATTCAGAAGTGTTGAAAAATTTTGATATGGATATTCCTGTTAAATTAAATCAATAATTTAATTTTTAAAAATCAAAACAAATTTAAGACTAAATTGACTTAAAAGGTCAAGTCTGACCTATTTAATTCCAATAAACAAGTTCAAAAATCAAATTGACTTTTATCCCATACTAAAAATATTGAATTAGTACGTGATTGACATAATTTTTAAAACAATAATTTTATATTTTTAATCATTCAATAATTGCTTAATGAATTTAAATTTATGAGATGTTCAATGCATCAAATAAAATAGTTAATAGGTTCAATTTTGTAAGTTGAAATTTTCAATGAAACAAAGTAAAAGTTGAAAATGTCATATAAAGTTCTTTGTAAAGAATACAAGGATGAATTTATGTATTCAACTAATTATAAACTACTCTCTCTGTTCCTGAATATTTATTCTTTTTTGCTATAGCACATATATTAAGAAAATTAATTAAGGGGCAATGAGGCAAATGTCATATTCAATATTTCAGTTTTTAGTAAATTTCATAAAATATTAAATATTAAGAAACTAACACATTTGGTCAAAAATAAAATAAAAATACCCAAAGTAACCTCCAACGATATGAAACTAACAGATTTGGTTAAAAAGGAAATGCTAAAAAAAAAAAAAGAAAACCCTAAAAAATAGGAAAAGCTGAAGAAAAAGGAAACGCCGAAGAAAAGGAAACACCGATAAAAAGGAAATCTTAAAAAAAGGAAACACAAAGAAACACGAAATCTATAAGAGCAATCCCCTATACAACTTATGTTATTCAAAAACGAGAATGATGTCCAGCGACAATGATCATAACAACGGTAAATATGGTATATACGATATATATGGTGTATATACTATATATATATATATATATAGTATCAGTATTGATTCAAACAGAATCGAGAGTCCTATCTTATCTGTACAGGATATAAATAACATCCATGGTGGTGATAGTTTTTCGGGCAAGAACTAAGTTGCTGATACGCTCATACAAAAATGAAATCGTAGAAGGAAAATAGAATCCAAAAAATAAAATAAAAAAAAAACTGTGGAACAATTCCAATAATGAAAAAAACAACTGACGGTTGAAAATAACGAAAGCAAAAAGAGAAATAACAATAAGAAAATAATAGATGGCAACAAAATGAGAAAAAATGACGCCCAAAATAATAGAGGCTGCAAAAAGACGATATCAAAAAAAAAAAAAAATAGAAAAAATGTAAAATAGAAAATTAAAAAAAATACTAAGCGATTAAAACATTAACGCCTAAAAAAATAAAAAAAGAGCATAAAATAAAAAAAGAGCATAAAAGTAAAAACAAATCCAAACAGACAATAATTTAAACTGAAAAATCAAACTGATAGTCTTTGAACATAAGTTTCAAAATATGACATCTACTAGAATTCCCCATTAATTAATACTCTAAATTTTGTAAAACTAGATAACAAAACTTCCATAATATTCTTGAAGGCTTAATTATTATCGTTCAATTTTCCTAATGTGGTTTAGTCTTCCTAGAACTTTCATCAATATTCAATTGAGATTAGATAATATATTGTTTAGTGTGGAGTTATAATTACTTTGGACAATAGGTTTAATGAGGATATATTAGATAAAAAAAAAATTAGCTCATCTACCTAATAAATTAAAATAGAAAGAAGCCATTAGAGAAATTAAGGGTTTCTTACCAAAAAAAAAACAAAAAAAAGAGAAATTAAGGGTTATTATCTATGGATAGGGCTGCCTAACATAATTATTACTTCTCTAAGAAACTTAAAAAGGCTTAGATGACATTGTTGGCGTGATTTTCGGGAAGTAGAAGGGATCAATTTTATTTTTTTTAGAAACTAATAAATTTGTGATTGAAATTTCTAAAATGATGGCCCACTAGATATGGTATATTAGTCATTAATTGATTACTGCTTAGCATGTGCATCAAATATCATGTATGTGGTAGCTAAGAATGCATTTCTATTTCTATTGACTTTTAACCAAAAAGAACATGCCCCGTGACAAAGAAAATTATGCGAATAGTTATGATTTTTTTTTTAAATTTATTACCTTCTATTATAATTTTTTTAAATAAATTCATTATGTTCTATGACTCTAAATCACCTAATTTTAAAATTTATCAACAGTAGTTGGTTCAGCAATAAAAAGATTTAGACGGTTTGTGATAGCTTGCAATTCGTAACACTTGCTGATAATTCATCCATACCGATAATTTTATATAGTAAAAACCGGTTTTTCGATATCATTATAATTATTATTGAAATGTAAAAATGACAATTAAAAATTTTAATATTTTTTATATTACCATGTATTATTTATATTTTTTATTTTTAAACTGAATATAATATTTTCTATTTTAATGTTTCCAAAAAAAATAGAATATATATATATATTACACAAGTGCAATGGTACATATATCTGATACTTTATGGGTATTTAACTTGTTTCTATTTCAATCAAATGTTTAAATAAATAATTTTTGCCTATCTATTATGATTAGAATTGTTTATTTTACTCAATTATTTCTTCTAATTTCATGTCTTTTCCTTTTTATCACATTTCTTTCTTTCTTTTTGAGATTTTGTTGCAAAATGGAAGGACACTGTAAGAAAATTTTGTTTCATTATCGACGAAATGAGAGAAGATAAGAAAAAAAAAAAACGAAAAAAGAGAAAGAAAAAAGTGCGAACTCCTAATTTAGCTCGAAACTTAGTTACAGTTAAGGTTCTTCGCCCCTCTCCACATGTGTGATTAGTGGAAATTGAAATTAAAAACTCTTCCCACATACTCGGCCTACGTTGTCAATTAAGTCCCTATAGATTGAAAAAATAGTTTATTTTACTCACTCCATTCTATAATTTTTGTCCTAATTTGATTTGCACACACATTAAGAAAATTTATTTGAATATAATTAAACTATAATTTTGCATCGTTTCTCCTAATATATTTTTATGTTAATATCCTTTGAAAAGTAAATAATCCATATCAAATTATTATTAAAATTAATCAAACCGTAATTAAACATTTGATTAAATAGAGTCTTTTTGAAAGATTAAAGATTAATATTTTAATTTTATTTATATCAAAATTTCATTAATGATAATATAGCAATTTGATTATTATATTCGTTGAAAAAAAACATATTAAATAAAAATAAAATACTATAGTAAACTTAAATATTATTCACTTTAAAAAAAAGAAAAAAAGAAAATACGTAAAAAAAAAAAAATGTTGAACAAGAATTATGCGACTAAAGGAGTAGTATTTTGGTAAATATTTTGAGTAAAAATGCACCAATATTCTTTGTTTCTTAATTATTGTTTCTAGAAAAAAGTTAGAAGTAGTTTAAGGTTGGAAAGTAACAACTATGAAATAGAAAAACCCAAAAGATTTTATTTAGGCACCAACGATAAAATTGTTATGATAATTTATATATTTTCATTGGTGTTTCTTTAAGATGCGATGGATTCAATATATATATATATATATATATATATATTTATTCTTCTCAAGTGTTGCTTTTGTCAGTGAAACAAGTTTCTCCTTCACCGTGTCGACTAATATTTAATGCGCAAGAATTATTTTTCATAAGGGTAATAATTAATTGTGGAATAAGTTCATTTTGCTTCTTAAATATGGGTTTAAAAAATCGATTTTTTTGTACAATTATCACTCTACTTTTACATCAAATAAGTAAAAAGGCCCAATTTTTTACCAGAAAAGATCAAATAATAATTTTAATATTTTTAACTGATAAAATTTACTATTTTTAATGGTAAAAAAATTATATTTTTATTAAAATAACAATAATAAAATAATAAAATATTTACTATATGAACCGTAAACCTAGTTTTAGAAAGTTAGGCACATCCTTGCCTAACAAGGAATATTAATTTACGGATTAGAAAAAAAAAGCTTGACTAAATTACAATTAGTAGACTGCGAACTTTATTTTATATGTATATATTAGTGGGTTGCTTGCAAACATTGCATAAGGATCATCATCTTTGCCGGCCTCTAACTACCTAAAGAATAAGAATTAAAAATTAAAAAGAACATAATAATCTTTTTAAACAAAATCTTGAGTATCTTCAAATATTTATAAATAAATAACTACATACATATAAAATACAAGTAATGAAGTTTAAGATACGGTCTACATTCAATCATTCTCCACCTCTCTAATGTTTTATTATACGTATTTCTTATTATATATTCAACTGCTAGTCATAGATACAATACAATGGGTAGTTTAGCTTTCTATTTTCCATAATTTTATTTATTTATTTATTTATTTATTTTAGGATAGAAATTCAAAATCTTTGTTATTATTATTATTATTAGATTCTCTTCTTTGAGACTCAGGTTTGATACATTATCTCTTTCATCCTAGATATGTTTTGATATGGATTTTCTTAGTCAATTTTAAATTTTATTGATTTTTCAAATATAAATAATTCATTAATTGCTTAGCTAAAATGGATATAATCCGATTGAGTTTTATTTTTTATATATATTTGAAATTGACACAATGAATTATTAAATATTTGAAATTACTAAAACTATGAAGATTTTTATAATATATTTTTTAATTTAATAAAAAGATGATATAAAGGTTTAGCCATATAAACTCTTGATTTCAAAGTATAGCCATGTAAAAACAAATTATACATTATTTACGGATTATAATTCAGTTGGCAATGCAGGTTGATCATATGAGAAGAGCTCTCGGTTTCGATCCTCACTAAATATATCTGTATGGAGGGACTTAAGAGTTTTAATTATGACTAAATAAATCCTGAGCTAAATCAACCCGTCTTTGGTAATAGGGTCCGAATAACAAATATATATTTATAATTATTTTTTTCTTTGAATGGTATGTAAATGTTAAAGTTTCTGTTCCATTGCAATTAAATCCCTGCAAGTGATGGACAGGCTGTTAAAGTTTAATGTCTTGAAATGTACCAAATAAAAACCAGTCCCATTGATGGATAGATGCAAAGCTAAGCACATTCAACAACGGCATGTTCTCTCTTTCAATAATCATTGAATGAAAGGGGCCTCTTCATTTGTACTTGTTTGAAATGTCAGACCAACTATATCAATATGATTGGTAAAATGCAAAAACAATTAAAAAAAAGCCTTCACTGGGCACATGGAGATGTTAATTTTTCTGCAAATCTTCAATCAAGTCAATTCATCAGGGTCTTTAAATGACTTTCAGTCGTTCAATGTGACTGCAAATCTTCGATTTAGTCAATTCTATAGTTCTTTCCAAGTTCACGTAATTACATCAGGATGAGATTTTAATAATTATTGATAAACTGCATAAAGATGAGCAAGTTTTTATTTGAAAAAACGCGTTTTGTGATTAGAGGTGAGGCTCTAGTTCAAGAATAAAATTGTGCGAGTTGGGTAAGTTTTTATTTACAAAAACGCGTTTTGTGATTAAAGGTGAGGCTCTAGTCCAAGAATAAAATTGTGCGAGTTGAGTTCAAAGCAGATAATATCTTATTAGGCTTGAAATATTACGTATTGATTATTGAAGATATATATATTTTTTCTTTTTTTCAATATTTATTAGAGTAGAAATAGATATACCTACCCAAGACACGGGCTCTGGCTTCTTCAGTTGTTGATTTCAGGACTCTTAAGGAGCTTCGTTGATTTGAGGGCAATGATTAATTCTTGGGTCTGAAGCACACAAAGCAAGACCAAATAAGTTCATAGCTAGTAGTGAATAGTGATCGTGACAGATTTCACTACCTGGACTGGACTTGTGCGGTTTAACTTCTTTCTACCATTAATTGGTCTTCCCCAACTTTCAATTTTGTTGGCTAATTAAGTTCTTGTGTTTTTCAAGTAATCTGTCAGTAATTATTGCCTCTTCTTAGCCAAATTTGTCAAGTCATTATTATGAAAATTTTCAATTCCTAGTTAATCAATATCTTCTCTTCTTGTCTTTGGTCATCAAAATAGAATGTGATGTAAAAATAGAGGGGAAAAATTAGTGCAGAAATCGTTACTTTCTAATGTTAATATTTTTATCTTATTACCGATTTTCTTTTAGGATGCTTTCACCAAGATGTTTTTTAATAATATGATAACAGATTTTGAATCCTTGATCTTTTAGATAAAGTTCGCTTGAAATACAGTCCATTTCACTAATCTGATCATCTATTAGTAAATAAAATTACTTTAAATAAAACAGAAAAAAAATTACATAAATACTAAATCGACATCTTTATATGTGATAGAATTGAATTGCATATTTCTAAGACAACTATAGCTTAATTTTAGAAAAACAAGTAGATTGAACATCCTGTTTTTTAATGAACACATCAATGTAACATGCACTATAAGTTGTGGCATGCAATTTCAAGATCTTGAACAGACTCACTTTTCCTTGTAAAACTGCAGTTGATGTAAAATTCAAACTCCCTTGTCCCAAATCCACCAAAAAATTAGGGTTTGCGATTAACTTGTCTACCATAAAATTTGAAGTAGTAGTGATATTAATCTTGGAACGAGCAGGAGCATAATTTTCCTGAATTGGAACATCCGCGACGACATCATCATGAAAATTAACATAGCCTGTAGAGTTCTTGAACTTGAAGCTGCCATAATTGGGATTATAAACTGTAATTACCATGTCTAATGTTCCATTGAGTGCAATATTTGCTGGTAGAAAATTTTTAAGAGCAACAGTGATTTCTGGGTTTTTAGGCTTGAATAAGGCGAATGCTAAGGTTGTGAATACAACAACAATTACAATCAGCAAAATTGTTGTCACACCACAACATATCTTGAGGCCTCTATGGGAAGATTTTCCATTTGCCATTTCTTTGAGAAAAGATTATAGGCCTAGAAATTTGATTGTGTCATGGGATTGGAATTTACGGTTTTAAATAGAGATTGTTTTTAATTAATTGTGTTTTAAATTATTTTGGATAATTAAGGACAGAAATGGATTCTAAATATGGGCTAATATAGAAGTCTATTTATAATGCCAACAAAGATCTTATTAAGACTTGTATTTTATCTTTGTTTTTTCTTTTTTTTTTTTTTAAATTATACTTCTCAAATTTTATTTGAAAAGAAATGAATACTGAAGAGGAGATAAGAAGAGTCCAACGTACAAGTACTGTCTTTTTTAAGATAGGCCCAACTAGTATGGTCCATGAAAGTATAAAGTTAAGTCCAGTCAAGATTGCATTGGGATCGGATGGACATTTATTAATACTTTAATTGACATAGTTAGGACTTAGACACTTCTTTTTTTTTTTTTTTTCTTTTCTATTACTACTTCCGTTCCATAATATTTGTCATATTCGAAAAAACAGTTTGTTTCAAAATACTTATTACATTTATTGTTTCAACGAGTAATAAATTTTTTTTTCATATTTACCCTTAAAATACCCCCAATAATTATTTGGTGTTTAGATTTAGGAGTATTAAATTAAGGGTAATATAGTTAATTTACTCAATAATTTATTATAACTTAGACAAATTTAATATTTTTTAAGGGACGTGAAATTTAAATGTGGAAAATATTATAGAATAGAGGTAGTAATTGACATGAAACTTATTAGACTTTAACTTCTGGATGTGTATGAAAATTTGTACTTGTTTTTTAGGGCATAAAGCTTGCTAACAAACTAGTGGTAGATTGGATTATAAAGGAGAAGATTCATATAAATAGTTGCAAGAATTTGATTAACTTAATTCAATCCCTGATTATGTAATGATTTCAATATAATTTGTATTACTTTTCTAATGTCTGTTAATGGGCTTTATAATAGATTGTACCGTTTTTAATGGATTTAAAACAATTGTAACTGCTGACAACAGTGCATTTTTTTAAAAAAGTATCATTGCTTATTTGCTAAGAAATCAGAACCCATATTGCTACATGATTTCTTACATTATTTGTTAATAAACAATCTCCAAAAGGGAAGCTAGGATAAATAAATTGAGGGAGAATTATTAGACATATAAAGCAATTTGTAACAATAAAACACTAATCTTATAGTTACTTCTTCCAAGGTTTCACAATAGAAAGAACAATTATAATTGCAATGATCAAGAGTAGAATTATGGAAATCATCATGCATTTTCTTGACCTTCTTTGTAAACTCTTTGCAACTTTAAGAGCTTCAGTACCACTTTGAACATGGTCCACTGCATTTGTCACCTGTAATCACAATATTGAATCTCCGTTTCTTAATCTCCGTTTCTTTCTGTAAAATAACTTATAGGAAAATATTCTCAACCAACCTGACTTTCAATGTTATCTAAGATCTCTCCTTGGGCCTCAACAAGAACAGCCATATCGAGGTAAATCTGACAAATAAGAATTCATGTTAGAAAAGTTTGAATTCAAGTTTATACTCTCTAGTCGCAGATATACCTGGTGTAAGTCAAGTAGCTTTTTCTCAATTTCCTTCACAGCATCATGTCTCTCCTGGATCTCTTCTAGAGTATTTCGCACCTGCAACCATGGCTCAAAATTACAAGCTCGAGATAGAAGACATAACAGTAGAATTACAAACTAAAATTGCGTGGGTCATGGAAGAGTATTTTTTAATTACATTAAACTATGCAAGACTTATATACCTGTCCTCTGCCCATTTCTTCAATTGCCTTCTGGAAAATTTGCTCACTGTTTCCAGTTTCGATCAGGTGGTCAATAGTCTAACAGTCAGTAAAATTTGCCAATTATTATAATATCTATACCAATTAGAACATAGTTTCTAGTTTCAAACTACTATCTCAGTACCTCTTCATCTGGTTTGGTTCCTGTAACTGCTTATTCATAGCAAACCATTGGAAAAACGTTATTAATAAAATTGGACGAAGAGATTTAAGAGAATGGAAGTAGATACAGTTTGATAT
This sequence comes from Jatropha curcas, assembly GCF_041381405.1. Taxonomy (NCBI): domain Eukaryota; kingdom Viridiplantae; phylum Streptophyta; class Magnoliopsida; order Malpighiales; family Euphorbiaceae; genus Jatropha; species Jatropha curcas. Next base: position 8,107,249 of record NC_143153.1, read on the forward strand.
TTGGAAGCAAAGTTTTGAAACCTGTAATGACCCTTCTCTCTACCACTTCACGGTACTCATTTTGGATTCTTTGTCTTAAAGTCTGATCCCAAATAATAAACGTGAGAAAACAAACAAAACATTTGTATTTACTTTATTAATATGTACATATATTATTTACTTTATTAATATGTACATATATATACATTTACCTGAAACTCGGTCATTAAGTCCCTGAACCTTTTTGTTAAGGCACTGTGATCCAAAACAAAGACATATAACTAAATAACAGATATTCACAGTATACACACACACACACACACACACACACACACACACATGCATACACAATAGAGCGAGAATTTGACTTAGCAGCATTATTACTTTCTGCTGGAAATAATAATTAACCACATACGGATAGCATTTTGATAGTGTTGTCAAATTTTCACGATGGTGCTAGAAATGATTATTGCGATTAAATCTTGTCAGTATCAAAATTTTTGTTTTCTAGAAGCATAAAAAGACCCTGCTGTTAAAAGGGATAGTTTTTTTTTATTATTATTATTGATTGGTAGATGCATGAAATTTGTTCTAGAAAATGAATGTCTAAATCTAATATTAAAAAGTTTTCACAAGAAGCAAACTTTGTAACATTCATCCTAGCTCTGTCGACACCAGTTCCCTTTTCACATCCAGGTTTCTGTCGATTGACTAAATTCTGGAAATGAAGACAGAAAAGAGGAATCAGCAAAAATTTGAAATTCTTACAAAAGAAAAGTTTAATGTAGCAACAAAAAGAATAAGTTTTTACATCTTTGTTTATTGCTTGTAGTTTGGCTTTGACAGTCCGTGCAATCTTACCCACTTCGTCAACATCTTTTTCCATTCGCTTCTTGATAACTGCAATGATTTAACTGTACTCTTAGAGAGAAACAACCATCAAGTCCCTGAACCAAGTTTAATATGGACTTCAGGTCTACAGGTTAGGCTTTACCTTTCATGGCGGATGCTTTTGTCACAGTCTTTGACTCCTCATTAGCTTCCTGTAAAGAAGTTAACATTAGAAATTCTATAGGAAGAATCATGAAAAATATTGTTTTCTATTCTCTTTTCTTCACTTATATAGCATTAAACATACCTTCAAGTTTTTGAGAAGTGCGGAGACCTTGTCAACCTGTTTCTCAACCTCTCGTATCTAAGAAAGAAAGAACAAGTATAAAGACAAATAGGAAAGCTATCAAAGATATTGTGTAGTACAAGAACAGGCTTTTCATGAAACATTCACAAGTTTAATTATACTAAAATTTTAACTTAAAAAAGAAGAAGACCATGCTCGAAAGACAATACCTCCTTATTGAAAGCTTCCATTCCCATGTCGGAGTTACTCCGTGGAAGTCGCATCCCCATTTCAACATCAATATTGTTGGGAGGTTTTTCGGCATCACCAACAAATGAATCCTGAAATTCGATGCATTACAAATTCATCAAAAGGTGAAAGAAAAACAGAATTGACGTGAGAGAATTATATATGTATATACTAAACAAAGGATTAGTCTAGTATTTACAAATTCATTTGTACTGAAAAAAGGGTTAGTTTCCTCAATCAACTAAAGATATTACACATTCAAAATTCAAATGAAAAATCACTTCCAAAAACGAGAGGTGGGGACACTATATGGTATGAACCAAAAATAGAGGTAATTTCATACTAAGCAGGACTAACCCAGCTCCAATCACCATTAAACCAACAAAGATGAAGCATTAAACTGAAGAACATAATTTTCCAGTAATTGCAATATAATCATCTCAATACACTACAGTTATCAATTAAATTACAAATTATACATATGCAGAATCCAGAAATGAAATTGAATTACCGTGAGTAAGTCGTTCATCTTGATCAAATCCCAGAATAAGAGAAAGAAAGAGTCAAAAAGATAGTTCTTTTGAAAGGAAACGGAAATAAAAAGAAATGGAAACTAATGGACACGCTATGATTTTTATATGTCGTCAAGAAAAGGAAACTGTGATGTTGGTTGGCCGGCCAAGGTTGAATGCCGAATTGTGTAGTGTAGTAAGAGTGGGAGACCACCAAAGACTAACCATAATGACAAAAAGACGTTGTAAACAACAAAATAAATAAACTAAAAATAACGTCTTTGCTTAAGGGCTGTTTGGCTTGTTACCTGCTTAGCTGCTCTTGTTTGAATAATTTGTTTGCTAGTCTCCACCATCGTCATCCATTATCCAATGTTGAAGACCATCTGGGTTTGCACTCGTGTGTATAAGTACTAAATAGGAATATTCACGGTCAACGGCGGACTTAAAAGTCGAAATTACAATTCAATTTGTTTTTAGAAAATAAGAAAAATATTTTTTAAATGACTTATTTTCTGTTATTTGATTGTAATTTGAAAATTAATTAAAGATATTAAAAATTTTAATTCATAAGACTATAAAAATAAAAATACTAATAATATAAATTTCATATTTAAAAATTTTATTGTTAAATATGAGAATAATAAAAGAAAAATAAATTATGAAAGTCGCCGATGACGGTGGTGGCAGCAGGCAGTGCCCGTGGTGGTGGTCGCAGGCAGTGCCCGTGGTGGTGGTCGACGGTGGCCGGTGGCAGTGAACGGTGAGTGGTAGCAGTGGCTACTAATGATTAATAAATTAACAAAATATGGATTTATAAGGTTATAATAAGTTTGTCAAAATCCGGAAAAATGTTTTATGCTCTTGAAGATGGAAAGTCATTTTCCTTAAAAATGACTTAATTTTACTTTAATCAGGAAAATATTTTCTATTGACTTATTTTCCTTAACGCCCCCAAACAATGAAAAATTGTAGAAAATATTTTACTTCAAGTTATTTTATCGAAACAAATGGACCTAGAGAGATAGAGAAAAATGAACAATTAAAAGGGTAAAACTAAAAAAAAAATAAATAAATTGAAACAATATTTTGACCCTGGGTGCTTCACTTGCCGCCCATAATTCTGTAATTGATGACCCAAACAAGAATTTAGGAACATGTGAGGGGCAGAACCACATAGGCTATGTTTAATAAGGAGTAAAAAATGGTACAGCGAACGCTAATGTATCAGAATATTCTGAATTTTATAAATTTTTATAATTTCACTCTATTTGACTTTTCTTCTATTAATTTTGACCTTTTGTAGCAATAATTGTAATTAAAAATGAAATTATAAATAAAAAACGTATTTTTTTTATCTTTTTTTAAGTATATTATCTTATTATTGAATAAACAATTAATAATAAAAATAAAATTTCAAAAAAGTACTTTAAATATTAAATTATATTCAATTTTATAGTAAGATATTTATAGATTTAGGAATATAATATTGAAAATGTACAAGTTATTTATTTTTTATTAAATGGAAAATAAATGGAAAAAATTTATAAGAATTAGGATTTTTTTTATTCTTAACATATATAAAATATTAAAACAAAATATACAACTGAAAGAATTGTATTTTATTAACTTAATTTTTATGCCATTCTTTTTTTTTTTTTGGTAAGTAACAAAAATTTTTTTATTAAATTATTAGTTTGCAAATTTCAAAAACTAAAAATTTAATCTTGCAACATCAATTGAGTAGACTAATTGAATATTTCATAAAAATTTTTAAAAATTTTATTAGTGTCACATGATGATCTACAAATTAATGAAAATATTTTTTTATGTGCGATTACATCCTCAACTACTATTAAGGGTGCTATTGCTAGAAAATGTGAAATAAGAATAAAATTAGTAAAAAGGTCGAAATAGGGTATAAAATTGGTAGAAATGTCAAAATGAAGTGAAATTGCAAAAGTTTCTAAAGTTTGGGGTGTTATGATATATAGCCTATTGAGAATGTAATGGAATATAATAGAAAATATAATTCTTATTACTATGTTTGATATACATCACAAAATAGGAATTCAAATTACATTCATGTATTTGATTAACAGGAATAATGGAATGGATAGAATAGGAAAGTAATAAAGTAATAAAATAACCATACCAATAAATTTACTACACATTAATTTATTCAATTAATTATTTTATTAAATAAGGTTTTTCCTTTAGGATAATTATATGATTAGTTTTAATATTTGCAAATAATGAAAATGAATTTTATAATTTTTTTTAAAGAAGTAATATTCATACGACTGAAATGTGTTTATCAAATCAATAAAGCAAATTTATTACTATCTCAGTTTTATAATATTTGTTTTATATATGAGAAAATATTTTGATCCAAAAAATATTTGTCATATTTGTAGTTCCAAAGAGTAATATTTTTTTTTTTTTCATATTTACCTTTGTATATGACTGAAACACCTCGTAATCTTATTTTCAAAAGTTTTGAATTTTTTATTAAATTAAAAATATGTGGGCTGTAAGTACTATATAATCTCAATCCGCGTCCAAACTCGTGAGTTGGGCCGACGCCCAAAGTATAGTACGGCAGCTCCTAACCAAGATTTTTGAAGCTGCATAAGAATTATACTGAACGTTAAATATTAAATCAATTAAAATAAATTAACTGGACCCGTAAACCCGTTTGAAATTTTCGAAAATTAAGTGAAAAATTCGAAAACCAAGCAAAAATTGAGTCAAATCGTTGAATCAGACCAAACCGCTTTGAATCGAACTGGAATGGCTAGAAACCGCCTTACCTTCTTTCTTTTTCCTCTCTTCTTTTTCTTCCGCGAGGCAGGCGCGACTCCTCCCTTCTTCCAGTTTCTGGCCATCGCTCAACGAGAGCGAGGTGGCGATCGACTTCCCTGGAGTCGCTGGTCCATTTTCCGGCCTCCTTCCGCGCTAGCAGAGCCTCCAATGGCGCGAAACGAGACTGTCTCCATCGATAGTTCTCGTTCTTCGCTCTCCGGCGATGCCAAGCGACTCCGGCCACGTGAAGCTTCAAGGTGAGGCTCGATCAATTCAGCTCCTCCATACGAAGATTTTCCATCTAAGAATTGACGGATTCGGTGGAAATAAGATTATTTAAGTTGAATATTTAATTAAAGTTTGTAGGTGTTCAATTGTTCCTTTAGTTTGAATTAATATCCTAGTTGCAAGACAAAGTATTGGATTTGTCTTGGATCCCACATTGGAAGTATGAGATTTCAACGCGGGATTCATATGAATTTGGATTTTTCAACCTCAATTTCTAGCTTTTGAGGTATGATTTTTACAAGGTCATAACAATTTGTATCAAAGTCAATCACTGGTCCTCTAACTTGCAATCAAGCAGAGCGCCTTAATGTGGACACCGGGACTACGGAGCGTAGTGGGATGTTAGGATCCTAGTTGTAAGGCAAGATATGAGACTTGTCTTAGATTCCACATTGGAGTGGTGGTTAAGAATAGCTTGAAGCATTTTTAGCTTCGTGGCCATGTTTATCGCAATATTGACAGATAACAGGACTTGATACAAGAGGGTGAGCATTAGGAGTGGGTAACAACCCAGACATTTGAGAAAGTCGCACTTGATGACTAGATGAACGAGATTGTGTTGTCATATTAACAGTTGGCGGAGACGATTTAGATCGCAATAGTTCATTATGTAGAAGAAATATTTCATGGTCAAGAAGTTTCTCAAACATTTCCTCAAATGAAATAGTTGTCGCGAGAATGTAAGAAGGAGATAATATCTTTGTTTGCAGGCCCAAGACCTAGGTTGTATAAACAAGCAGATCCATATCAAATGGTGGAGCTCCAAAGATGGTAAGCTCGTCAATAATCTTCTCAATAATAGTAAGAGTGTCTACAACAGACATGGTGCCATGAGTTATTTGTGCCAACTTATCTTTAAGATATATAATATGGGCGTTAGATCTTCTGGCATAAAGTCTCGCTAGCCAAATCCATGCTTCATGGCTAGTTTCTGTAGAAGAAATCTAAGGGACAATGGTGTCATCAAGAGAGGCAATTATAGCATGTAAAATTAGTTTGTCTTGTCTTACCCCAGAGAGTATGATCAGGGCTATTAGTCACAACATCATTTTGAGTCAGAGTTTCGGGAGGAGAAGAAGCATAGCCATCCAAATAACTTGAGCACGCCATGAGAAATGGTTCATGGAGGTGAGTTCGAGAGGGAGTTGTGTGGTTACATTAATGGTGATTAAAAGTTTGGTAGTAGTTTTGTAAGAAAGGTTGCGCAGAAGTTTTAGGTAACATGGTTGGAGAGAAAAAAATTACTCGTGAGAGAGAGAGGGCTTTGATACCATAAAAGAGTAAACATAAAAGAGAACTAAAATAGAAGATAATTACATTGATCAGTCATATATGTACAATTTAACGTAAAGGCTTTCCTACAAATTAAGGATATGTTACAATATCAATCCTAAAGAATAACAAAATCGAATAATGATGAATATTAAGGAGGATTTCTAAAGATTAATTTTATTTAATAACAGATTTTCTAATAATAGTTATATCCTTACTAATATTCAAAGACGGTAAATCCTTAGCGACAACTTCCTTCCAAGCAGTTTTAGATTGATCTCTTTCTTTTTTAGTACCAGTTATTAATAAAGTATCGCATTTACGAAATCAGGACATATGAGGGTCTACGTAATACATAATCATACAATTTCAAGCGTCCTCTTATTTTGTCTCCAACTTCTACTACTTGTGCATTTTGTTCAATATGATCATTTCTAATCTTGTCCAACCTTGTGTGACTACATTTATCTCAACATTCGCATCTCCGTAATATTCATTTTGTGAACTTGTTGAGCATTAGGTGTCCAACAATAAGTATTATATAATTACAAACTCGTAAGTGAATTTAAATTCATTTGCAAAGAATAGAAAAAAAATTAGAAAGTCACAGGAAAAAAATTCCAAAGATGAATGAGGAATAATAATAAGAATCTATATAAATGTATAATTCTGAAGCAAAAAATAAGTTTAACGCGCTCTTTTCATTCAGCATTCCTATTTTTTCTTTTTTACAAATTTTTGAGTTTTCTTTTAGTTTCACTATGATTTAATTAGATTTTAATATTTTCTAAAAATCAATTTATTCATATAGGATTATCTACACTAATAAATTATTTAAATTACAAACTCTAATAGCTTAGCTAGCTATTAGATAACATTTATCTCTTACGATCTATAAATAACTAAAAAAACTTTTATCCCTCTCATGGTATTGCTCGGTATTGCTGACATTATTGCTCATGTGAACTTTTTTCAGGTGTGCGAGGCTTGCACCTTCTCAGATAAGTGTCATCCATTGTGATTCTCATGGTACTGCAATGAGAATTTATTTATATAGGAGGATTTATTCATATAGGATTTTCTATACTAACAAATTGTTTCAGGTGAAAATTTTCAAATTTGCGAAGAATGGACTTACACATTTTCAAATTGTATGTCTAGGGCATATGCATAAATTCTTTTTTTAATCTCGCTCTTCAGAGATTGTTCAGAGTAACCCTTGGGCTTTCCTTTATCATATAAGGATTTCCCATTCCTTTCTATATTTTTTCCACCTTCAAGGTTAATCCTTTTTTTTCTAAATTTATTTTCAATCTTCTCCTCTGCATTTTTACGATTCTTGATATTTTTTTTAATTCTTCTTCAATTCTTTGAATTATCATAATTTCAAATTTTAATTTGTTGGTTAATATGGTTTGTTAATTATATGTTATAAATTTTTGAAAGAGCAATTATCCTTGGTTTTAATTGATTTATTATTTATAGGTGGAATTGTTAGGTGCACTTGATCAAATACGAGAAGAACGGAGAAGCATGAAGATCATATGACTATACATGATGGAGTTGTCATCTATTTATAAAAATATTGTATTCTATCTATCAATATCCCATATCCCACTTGAGCAAGACTTAAAATTTTATAAGAAAATTAATTACCAAGTTAGCTAACTCCTACATACCAAGATATAATCTAGTGGTACGTGCATATACAATTTAGTAATAGATCTGTTGGGATATCCTCCCAAGTCCCACACCGAATAAAAATGAGAAGAGGAATCAAAATATAATGGTTCAAACCCAATCCATTAGTATGAGGCCTTTTGGGAGGTGCCCAAAAACAAATCCGTGAGAGCTTGACCCAAAGCGGACAATATCATACTAATTTGGGGTTGGATGAGAGTACGCGCGGTCGCAACAAGATCAGATCTATATTCGAATCTCTCCTAGGTAAAAAAAAAAAAAAAAAAGTTAGCAAACTCCTAACTAGCTTTTATATGTTAAATCATTATTTTTGAAATTGAAAAATTATTATAAAAGTGAGGATAGGATTGCTGTATGTATGTGATGAGCTAAATATCTTTGTCGGTGCATTTCGGTTCGCTCTTCGCACTTATGGGATCTATGCTTTATGAGCTCTTCTTGAATTCGACGATCTATGTTAATAAGATAACAACTGCTTTTCAGAAAAATTATATATATATATATATATATATATATATATATATATTTAATACAATGAATTCGGTAACCTCCCTCCTGCTAATCATTGGGTTCAATTATATATTGATACCCATCGTATATTTCAAAATCTCTATTTATATATTTGTTTTATTATGTATTTGATAATAGAAAGGTATCAATACTCAGTATTGAAATATATTCAAATAATAAAAATTTCATTGTTAATTATTGTACTTTGAATATGTAGCTGACTTGATTATGTAAATTTCTACTTAAATATATAACTAAATAATTTTATTAATACAAGTTATTCTCAAGTATTAGATTAAAAATTTTAAAAAATTCAGTTATTAATTAATTAATTAATTAATTCTATTTAAACTTAAAGAATAAATAGGATACACAAAAAATAATTAAAACTTCATATTTAATCATTAATAATATATATTAATTAAATTATATAAAATAAAGTAAAATATATATAAACAGACACTTTTAATATATATGGAATACAATTTATAATTATAAATTATAAACTATGAAGTATTATGTACGACAACAGTGAGATTCATGGAAAAATGAATATTTTAATAATACTAATACAATTTATAAATTTAAAATTATAAATAATAAAGTATGTATAAACTAAATAATAATAAACTAAATAAATTTTTTATTTAAAATAATATTGAAAAGATTCATTACAAGCAATGCATCCGCACAATAAAAGATGAATTGTTATGTGTAGGATGTTATTATGAATAATGAAATTATTCTTTAAAAATGTAATTATACATTAGTTATATATTAAATTTTAATGAATATTACCTTTGAGGGGTGAGATGGGATGACAAATATGTATTCTCTCTTAACTAGAAGTCTCGAGTTCAAGTCCTAGTACAAATTCCCGTTAAACACTCGAAAGGGAACGCTTTCTCAGCTATTAGAAATTAAAGAGTCGTAATTAACGATGAGATAATACAGTTACTCACTGGTGTATTTTAGTCAAGTCCTAATTCTGGTCCAGCTCAAAAGAATGGGTTATAATATCGGAGAGTTTGAATTATATTCTTATTGCTAATTAATTAGATATTAAATTATAAAGTTATACACACATACGGAAGATTTCTCCTATCAAATAAATATTATTTTAATTGTTAATTAATTAAAATAATAGAGTTAAACTTCTACTATAATTACAAAGTTATTAGACATCCTGAAATTTAACCAGGCAGTAGAGTTTACGATTGAGTTACAATTTATAATGATGTATAAATTATAAAAATAAGTTACATCAAATTCATATTACCTTCATTACTTATCACATTAAGTATTACATTCCAAAATACTTGTCACATTTATAGTTTTGAAAAGTAATAATTTTTTTTCATACCCTTTATATATAATCAATAATTATTGCTTCAATTTCTCCAAAATTTAATGTTTGGATATATTAAATTAAGGGTAATATAATCAATTTACTCAATAATTTATTGTAACTTAGATAAATTTAAAGATTTTTTTAAGGGATGTAAAATTTCAAATGTAACAAATACTAGCAATACTACCTTCATTCCTAAATATTTATCACATTTGAGAAAAATACTATGTTTCAAAATACTTGTCACATTTATGATTTCAACAAGTAATAGATTTTTTTTCATATTTACCCTTTATATATAATCAATAATTATTGCTTCAATTCCTCAAAATTTGGTGTTTGAATATATGAAATTAAAAGTAATATAATCGATTTACTCAATAATTTATTATAATTTAGACAAATTCAATAATTTTTTAAGGAGATGAAATTCTAAATATCACGAGTATTTAGAAACTGTTGTGCGGTGCCCACTTAGTGGGACCCACATTTGAAATAAATAAAAAAAAAGAGAAGAAAGGAAAACGTGGTAGGACCCACACACAGTTGAAAAAGGAAGAAGAAAATTTTCTTCGGTAGGTGATCTATTTTTCGGTGGACGCGTGATTAACGCGTCCACCTCTCCTATAAATGGGAGTTAATTCACTTCATCAAAGCACACAAGCAGAGCAAAAGAAAAGAAAGAGATTTAGAGAGTTTCAATTTTAGAAAGGGTTCTACGCGTCCACCTCTCCTATAAATGGGAGTTAATTCACTTCATCAAAGCACACAAGCAGAGCAAAAGAAAAGAAAGAGATTTAGAGAGTTTAAATTTTAGAAAGGGTTCTAAAACTGGGTAGAGAAAATAGTGAGGATAATTTCGGGTGTTTTTGGGAAACACTTTGGAGTGTCATTATTTTTGTATTACTCTCTATTTGTAAGCCTACTATTTTTAATAGTGGAAGAATGATTCGGAGTTTGTCCCGTGGACGTAGCCCTAAACAGTTGAGGGTGAATCACGTAAATTTCTCTATGTCCCATTTCTATTTTTTCGTTGCGTTAATTTTTTCTCTTAATTGGTTGAAAGAGCCCAACAAGTGGAATCAGAACTGATGCCCAAAAACTGGTATCAGACCTGATTCCTAACAACTGGTATTAGAGTTGATGCCTAACAAGTGGTATCAGAGCTGAAGGTTTCGATAGGTCTAGCCGGTCAAATAGTGGTACCGGATTCGTGGATATATTTTGAAAATAAATATACCACGACGAAGAGAAAATTACGACGAGTCCATTGGTGAACAGTACTATTAGCATTACTGTTTGCTGAGTCCATTTGAAGTAAGCCCAGCACTATTCACGCATAGTACTATTCATGTGTATAGTTACTATTCATGCATACAGTTACTATTCAAGTATACTGTTACTATTCATGGTCACTATTCACGCATACTACTGTTCATGTATACGGTTTATGTTGGTGATGATATTCTGCATAAGTCAAAATGGACAAACAAAATGATTAGTCTAAATGACGCATATTACCATATATGGAGAAATAAAATGTGAGATCTCCTTATGGTAATCAAAATGCATTTGCCCGTGTTTAGTTCAACTAAACCGGAAGACAAGACTGATGAGGAATGGGCTTTGGAGCATGTGTCCAAATCTCGGTTGGCAGATTTGATGATGAAGGTTTCTGTAGCACCTTTAGAAATGGTCAGTGGAAGCTCACAAAAGGTTCATTTGTGGTAGCGAAAGACCAAAAGCTGTACGTGATGCATGCGAAACTCTCCCAAGACACTTTGAGTGTAGCGGAGAATGATAGTACAGTTGAATTGTGGCATAAATGACTACGCCATATGAGTAAGAAAACTCTGGCAAGAAAGAATGTACTACCTGGATTGGATGAAGTTCACCTAGACAAGTGTCCTGATTGTATAGCGGGAAAGCTAAACAGAGTAGCTTTCAAGATTACCCCTCCTTCTAGAATGAAGAATGTATTAGATCTGATTCATTCAGATTTGTGTGGACCATTGACAATGTCATATGGTGGAAATCGATATTTTGTGATATTTATCGATGACCATTCTAGGAAGACCTGGGTATACACATTGAAGTCTTCTAAACCTGATTGAGAGATAGATAGGCAAGAAGCTGAAGTGTATCAGGACAGATAATGGTGGAGAATACACTGGGTCATTTGATACTTTCTGCAAAGAGCATGGCATTCGACATCAAACGAAACCTCCCAAGACACCGTAACTGAACAGTTTGACTGAGAGGATGAACAGAACTTTGATGGAGAGAGTCAGATGTGTACTCTCACATGCAAAGTTGTCTAAGAGATTTTGGGGTGAAGTTTTACTCACAATAGTTTATCGTTCACCCTGTTTCTCTCTACAGTATGATACTCCAGAGAGAGTATGGTTAGGAAAGGATGTTTCCTATGATCATTTGTGGGTGTTTGGTTGCAAAGCCTTCGTGCATATCCCGAAGGATGAACGGTCTAAGCTTGATGTCAAGATTAGACGGTGTGTATTCATTGGCTATGGCCAAGACCAATGTGGCTATAGGTTTTATGACCCAATCCAGAAGACGATTATAAGAAATCGTGATGTTGTATTTGTTGAAGATCAGACTATTGAAGATATTGAAGCAGAGTGCCATTAGATCTGATGAAGACTCAACAGACATACAGAGAGTCCCTCCAATAGAATGCAGAAAAATTGGAGATGAAGATAATGTTCCACAAGAACGAGTGCCAGAGTTAGAAAATCCAAAAGTTCATAATCAGAATGAACCATATGAAGATTATGGTGTTCATGTTCAACCACCAGCACCGGAAGTTCCTCAAACATTAAGAAGATCCAATAGAGTCTGACAACAATCTACTAGATATTCTCCTAATGAGTATGACTTGTTGACTCAAGGGGGAGAACCAGAGAACTACCAGGAGGCAATGGAAGATTATAAAAAGAATGAGTGGTGGAAAGCCATGCACGATGAGATGGAGTCCTTGCATGAGAACCAAACTTATGAGCTGGTGAAACTGCCTCAAGGTAAGAAGGCACTGAAGAACAAATGGGTGTTCAGGTTGAAGACTGAACAGAACAACTCACAGCCGAGGTACAAAGCAAGATTGTTTGTGAAGGGATTCGGTCAGAAGAAAGGAGTTGATTTTGAAGAAATTTTCTCACCCGTAGTCAAGATGTCTTCTATTAGAGTTGTGCTCGGTTTAGTAGCTAGCTTGAATTTGGAGATCGAGCAACTTGATGTAAAGACCGCTTTCCTCCAAGGTGACTTAGAGGAGGAAATTTATATGGAGCAGCCAGAAGGATTCAGAGTCAAAGGCAAAGAACACTTGGTGTGTAAATTGCAGAAGAACTTGTATGGCCTCAAACAAGCTCCCCGACAGTGGTACAAAAAGTTTGATCTTTCATGGTAAATCACGGGTATGAGAAAACTACTTCTGATCATTGTGTGTTTGTGAAAAAGTTTGCAGAAGGCGACTTTATAATTCTCTTATTATATGTGGATGATATGCTTATTGAGAGTTATGATGCTAAAAAAATTGAGAGCTTGGAAAATCCTTTGCCATGAAGGATTTGGGATCGGCAAAACAAATTCTCGGAATGAAGATCTCTAGAGACAGGAAAAAGAGAAAGTTGTGGTTGTCTCAAGAGAAGTACATCGAGAAAGTTCTCAACAGATTCAATATGAGCAATACCAAACCAGTTTGTACTCCACTTGCAGGTCATTTCAAATTAAGTCTCAGTCAATGTCCTTCAAGTGAGAAAGAAAAAGAAGAACTGAAGAAGATTCCTTATGCATCCGTCGTTGGCAGCTTGATGTACGCCATGGTATGCACAAGACCGGATATTGCTCATGCTGTTGGTGTTGTTAGCCGATTTCTCTCAAATCCAGGTAGAGAACACTGGAATGCAGTGAAGTGGATTCTCAGGTCTCTTAAGGGCACTTCCAAAATCTGCTTATGTTTTGGTGATAATAGACCTGTGTTAGATGGTTACACGGATGCAGATATGGGTGGTGATGTTGTTCACGCAAATCAACTTCTGGATATCTGATGACCTTTGCAGGAGCAGCAGTTTCTTGGCAATCAAAATTGCAAAAATGCGTTGCACTCTCATCCACTGAGGCGGAATATATTCCCATTATAGAAGCTAGCAAAGAACTCTTGTGGATGAATAAATTCCTACAAGAATTGGGTGTAGAACAAGAGAAGTACATTCTGCTATGTGATAGTCAAAGCGCGATACATCTCCGCAAGAATTCGACCTTTCATTCAAGGTCAAAGCACATTGATGTGAGGTATCATTCGATACGTGATGCGTTGGAGATGAAGTTATTTTAGATTGAAAAGATTCACACTGATAATAATGGCGCTGATATGATGACTAAAGCTTTACCTACAGAGAAACTTGTCACTTGCAGAAAGATAGCTGGTATGGCTAACGTCCCCACTTGAGTGTGCAGGGGGAGATTTGTTGTGCAGTGCCCACTCAGTGGGACCCACATTTGAAATAAATAAATAAAAAGAGAAGAAAGGAAAACGTGGTAGGACCCACACACAGTTGAAAAAGGAAGAAGAAAATTTTTTTCTGTAGATGATTTGTTTTTCGGTGGACGCGTGATTAACGCGTCCACCTCTCCTATAAATAGGAGTTAATTCGCTTCATCAAAGCACACAAGAAAAGAAAGGGATTTAGAGAGTTTCAGTTTTAGAAAGGGTTCTAAAACTGGGAAGAGAAAATAGTGAGGATAATTTCGAGTGTTTTTGGGAAACACTTTTGAGTGCCACTATTTTTGTATTACTCTATATTTGTAAGCCTACTATTTTTAATAGTGGAAGAATGATTCGGAGTTTGTCCCTGGACGTAGCCCTAAACAGTTGAGGGTGAACCACGTAAATTTCTTTGTGTCCCATTTCTATTTTTCCGCTACGTTAATTTTTTCTCTTAATTGGTTGAACCCAACAAGTGGAATCAGAACTGATGCCCAAAAACTGGTATCAGACCTGATTCCTAACAATTTCATAATTATTTTCTCTTAATTCTTTGAAAGGACCTCACAACTGGTATCAGAGCTGATGCCTAACAGAAACAGAAATAATATATATTTACTTTAAATATCAAAATATTAATGGGTTAATTTTGACGCAACAGATTAAAATTTGACGGACTATACTTGTCACTTTCTTTTTTCCCTCTTTTAACATGTGTATAGACACATGTTTAACTTAGTTAAATATGCTTCCACTAACTTTAGACGGTGGAAGATGTAAGAAAGTTTATCTTTATTACGTAAAACCTATAAAGAGAAAAAGAAAAAGTAGATTTAAATTAAAATCCACTTGACAAGTGTTAAAACACATGTTAAAAGAACTTCATGCATGTTTAAAGAAACCGAAGCAAAGCATTTATAGTAAAAAGAAAGAAACATTCGAAGTTTTAGCAAGAAACAAGAAAGAAACAGAAGCAAATAAAACAGTTTTTCTTTGTTCTACATATCTTCTTTTATTTTTGTAAGAAATTGCATTAACAAGTTGCTTTGGTAATCTGAAAGCAAGTTGCTCTTCCATGCAAGCATAAGAATTAAAAGTTGAAAAGAGTTTCAGCTTCAAGAAATCCTAAACTTTCCTATGACTCAGGGACAGGACCTTCTCAAGGGTAAGAAGCGGACAATAGCGCCCCAGATTCTCTCTCTCTCTCTCTCTCTCTCTCTCCTTCTTCTTCTTCTTTTAGCCTTTGGTTAGATGGGTTATGAGCAATTGAAAGTGGCAATACTTGCAAACCTTTCTTTTTTTTAGGCAAAAAAAAGCTTTATTCAATTATATGAAGCTGCTACTAGTAATGGACTAAAATGAAAAGCTAGTTTTGTCAACAATGTTATAGTCCTATAATTGTTTTTTTATTCAAACAAACAAAACAATGAAATTAGTGGTTTTATATTTTTGAAGTCATCAGTAGCTTCTTCTATTTTATCATCGAAGGATGCTACTCATCAAATCAACTAAAGCTTAATCATGCATCCACTAAGCTCAACCGTTGAAAGTTTGCTTAATTACCTTCATTATATTTCTCATTTTTTATTCAATTCTTTTGATTAATTGTTGATTTAAAAATGGTTTTCTATTGAATTATCTTAAACTGAATAAATAATTTTAATATCTTCTTGATAATGAAATGAGGTTTCAGCTTATTAAGTATCGATTCATCTTCATTTTGGAATACAGAAAACTTGAATTGGAGTTTGGATGGATATCTAATGGAGGCATTACAAATGGAATGGAGTGCCTGTGGGTCCTGTATATGTATGGCACAACCTATATGTATGTCACAACCCAAGACTATATGTATGTCACAACCCAAGAGGGGGTGAATTGGGTTTTTCAAAAATATAAATTTTAGAATTTAAAACAAAATATAGAATTTCAAGTGCAGCGGAAAAAATAAAGAACTTGTGAGAATAGATTATGGATTAGAACTCCCTCACAATGTTCTATTCATAAAAAATAGAAAGACTATGTAAAGTACAGCTATTAATTAGAATTGTTTCACAATGTCTTATTCAATATCAGAACTGCTTGATGACGGATAGCTATTGTAATTAGAACTTCCTCATAAAGTTTAGAAAATCATATAAGACTGTGTGTGAGACAGTTATTGAAATTAGAACTGCTTCACAAAGCTTTAATCAAGTTTAGAAAACTGATTAGAAACCCAAGTAGTGAAATATACTGTAAATAAAAGAACAGTTTAGAATTTGGTATATTCACTTATCAGAATTTAAGAATTCTAATATTCAGAGAAGATAAGACTTATTTCAGTTTTAGAACATCAGAATCATTAACAACTTTAGCATTTCTAAAATATAAACAGAAGTGTAAGTAAAGCAATATCAAGCAAAACTTCAAAAATTAAAAAGATCAACACAGTGATTTATAATGGTTCGGCACTAACTTGCCTACATCCACTCCCCAAGACTCATCTTGAGATCCTCAACTATGTTATCTCTTTTCAAGGGTAAGAGACAAACCAACAGTACAAGGCAATAAATCAACACCTAGATCTACCCTTTATCCCACTATATTTTCCAAAGGTTCTAGTTAACCTCAACCCTTTCTGTTTTTGGCAGAGTACAGAAACTCAATTCAAGACATTAGAATCTCTCACGGAGAAGGTTGCTTGATAACCTCTTTCACAATAGCTTCTAACCAAAGCTATTACACAATTGTTTATCAGATAAAGACCTGTCTACTAAAGATTACAGAATCTAAATAGACAGACAGAAATACAAGTATAAGCACAGGAAAAACAGTTTTTCATATTAGAAAATCATTTAGAACACAGAACCGTTTTTCAAAAGTAGTTATAAAATTCTTTTCTCTTTAAAAATAAAAACGTGAAGTGTAAAGATGAAAAAAAAAATGGGGGTAGAGAGTAAGTTTTGAGAGATAAAGGATGTGATCAATAGGTGAATACTCTTAAAACGAAAACTCTTTCTTCCACTTAGTTCAAAGCGTGAAAGCTCCTTTTTATAGAGAGATTTGTGACTCTCGTTTTTAGAAAGTGGATATTTTATTTTGAAATCAGAAATATTTGCTTTCCTTATTTAGAAAATACGAAAATCTTAATTACCAAAAATTTGTTTTATCCTTTTGGTAAGAAAATAAAAGACGATCTTCCTTTCCTTTAAACATAGAGATTTCGAAAGCATTTTTATTTGGAAAATATTTTTCGAAAAGATACTACTTACTAAAAACGAAAAATGAAATCTTTCTTCGTTTTAGGTAAAAGAATAAATTAAAAATTCTTTAGATCTTCAAAGATAATTTCCGAAAAAGAAAACATACGATTTATTACCAAAATCGTTAGAGACATAATCTCTTTAATTTTAGGTAATTGAATCATTTGATTTCTTTTAAAGGAATTTCGAAAACAAAAATAATTTATTTTTGAAGAATCTAATTTTCGAAAAATATTTTTGATGAGAGAAAAATTAGTTTTTGTGCTTATAGATGAATTTTCTCTCTATCCTACAATGTATCCTAAAAATCTAAATACTAGGGTCTTCGGATATCTTCACACACTATGTAGGACTTGCCTTATTCGTTTTCTTTCCATAAGAATTCTGCATAAAATAATATTAGCACAAATAATATAATTTAAATTTATTTGTTTTGTTTTAATCATCAAAATTCCGAGATTAAAATTTGACTCTTGAGCCAACAGTGCTAAAAGACTTGAAGAAATTAAAAGCTGCAGTTAAAGAGCTAAATTTCTTTATATTCTCATTTGTGAAAGAATGGGTTTGTGTTTTATATCTTTCTTGAATGATATTATATTTAATAATAAATCAACACTAGTAGCCGGGTGCTCTCCTCACTAAATGAAGGTTAAATAAAAAGCTCTGTTGCACTTTTGCTAAACTCCATGAATAAGGATACTGCTAGTTGAGTAACTTGCAGAATGGTCATCTGCTTATTTTGGAAGACCAGCGAGTTTCTAGTCCATAACACCATACACAACAATGACAATGTTCCTTCACCAAGCTACGAAAAACATCTTTTAACCAACACCGAAATTAAGAAGAAGAAGAAGCATTAATATTAATTTAATCTTTAGAGGACATGAACTCCAAACCATTTCAGCAAAAGGGCAGCCAAGCAATATTGGAAAACATCCTTTGTTGCCTCACCGCAATTTACAGAAATAGGATCAACATCTACTCCTCTTCTCTGGAGATTGGATTTAGTTGGTAAAAAATCATTATGTGCCCGATTGGCTTTAGGAGGAATTGGCCGCTTCCAAATCTTGTTCCAAAAAGAGGTCTCCATGTTTGAAGATAACCCAGCTTCATTACTTTCCATTTTTGAGCTTAGAGCTGTTTTGAAAGAAAAATTACCATTCTTATTCACATCCAAATGGATGAGTTTGTTCGCTCAATGGTCAATTTTTTTTGGAGATTTTAATGATTATGCAAAATAAATAAATTTAATATTCTTGTATGTGCTAAAATTGTTTTATGCAGAGTTTTAATTATGGAAATTACTAAAGAATGCAAGTCTCTACAAATTCAAGATTCTTTGAATACTATGAAGATTATTGAAGATTTTTTTAGTAGTTAGTATCTAAAGATATATTGTATGGTTAGTATCTATGGATATATTGTAAGATAGAGAAAATATTTTTTTTATAAGCACAAAATTTTTTTTTCTTTCTTTCAAAATAATTTTTGGAAATTGCCTTAAAAAGAAAAGTTAAATCTTGCTCTTTTAAATTCACTTACCTAAATGAAAAGATTTTGGCGTAATTATTTTTGGCAACAAATAATCAAGTATTTGTAAAAAATTCACATATCTTTTATTTTCGGAAATTACTTTAAAAAGAAAAGTCAAATCTTGTTTTTAATTCTACTTACCTAAATGAAAAAGATTTTGACTTAAATATTTTTGGTAACAAGTAATTGAGAATTTACAAAAGATTTGTATATCTTTTTATTTTCGGAATCTAAATAGTTTTTAAAACTAAAGATCATCATTTTCTAAAAACGTGACATTTTTTTTTTCTTTTGAAAACATTGAGGTTATTGTAAGAGTAAGAGTTCATTAAATAAAATTTTTAAATCTTTCAAAACTCTCTCTTCAAACCTCCTTATTTCTTTTCTTCTATCTTCAAGAAATATTTTTCAAGAGAAAAGAAAACTGATGACAACATTTTCTGAAGAACAGTTCTAAACTTTAATTCTGTTTTCTGTTATTTCTATGCTTATAATTGCGTTTTCCCTGTCTATATAGATTTTTGTAATCTATTGTAAACTTTAAATGAAAAACTTTTGTGTAATAGTTTAGGTGAACAACTATGGTGTAATAGATTATCAAGCGACCTTCTCTTTGTGTGAGATTTTAATATCTTGATGTGAGTTTCTGTACTCTACAAAAACAAAAAGGGTTGAAGTTGACCAGAACCTTTGGAAAATCTAGTTCGACAAAAGTTAGATCTAGGCGTTGATCTATTTCCTTATAAAGTTGGTTTGTCTCTTACCTTTAAAAAAATATAACATAGTGGAGGATCTCAAAATTAGTCTTGGAAAGTGGATGTAGGCGAGCTAGCGCCGAACCTCTATAAATCTCTGTGTTTATCTTTTTTTTTATTTTCTGAAGTTCTGCTTGATTATATTTTATTTACACAACTGTTAATCTTTTCAAAAATGCAAAGTTATTAATGAGTTTCTGTTTCCAAATGTGACCAATCTTTATATCTGTGGAACATTAGAACTCTGGATTTCTATATTGTGATTATACCAAGTTCTAATATGTCCTCCCACAATCAGTATAAATCACAATATGAATTATAATCAGTTTTCTAAATTTGCTTAAAGTTTTGTGAAACAGTTCTAAAATATAATAACTGTTTTTCACATAATCTTTCTAAATAGCAATAAACTTTGTAAAGCAGTTCTAAATATAATAACTGATTCTTCACAAAGTCTTTTTAAATTTGCTTAAGTTTTGTGAAGCAGTTCTAAATGCAATAACTGTTCTTCACAAAGTCTTTCTAGACTTGCAATAAGTTTTATGAAGAAGTTTCAAACTTGATAACTAACTTTCACAAATATTTTTTAATTCCACTGCAACAAAATTCTGATTTTATTTTTAAAATTCAAATTTTTAGAAAATTCAATTCACCTCTCCTCTTTTTTTTTTTTTTTTTTTTTTTGAGGCATCATTGGGAAGGGTTTGGTTGAAGAATAAAAAAGAAAGGCTTAGAGCAGGCCGATTGTTTTAACACGAAAGGGAGTTTAAATTTTGAAACGGAGGGAGTGTACATACCTATAGTACTAAGGAAAAGAAACTTAAAAATATAACACATAATATTTATGCATGCAATACACGTGTTCTTTATTAAAACAAAAAGTGGACAGTTGTTAAGTAAGAAAGCAGACCTTGTGCATCTGGAAAGTGGACCTTCATTTTTAATTAAATGTTATCGCCTCTACCCAGTGCTTCTCTTTTTTTTTTTTTTTTTTTTTTTTTTTTTTTTGAATTCTTGTGGTGACATGTGGCAGCTTGTGAAATAATCCTCTAGAAGCCCATTATGTCAGTGTTCCGTAGTGCTCCACCTCTTCATCTTTGAGAACAATTTTATACAGGACAATTAATTATTGAAAATGCTAATGGTAAAAAAAGAGAAATGTTAAAATAATGGAATATAAAATAAATAAAATGAAATAAATAATAATAAAAGAAAGGAAAAAGTTAACAAACAAACAATAAATAAAAATTTATTGGGTTGCCTTCCAATAAGCGTTAATTTTAGGTCATTAGCTTGACCTTCAGTTGTTCTATATTAATCTAGTGGCTCCATTAAGGAGTGGCTCCATCCTTATGGTATACCTTCTCGATCAGGTATGACTTCAAACACTGGCCATTGACCTTGAAAGGTTTGGAAAATTTTCCTTGAATTTAGACTGTTCCATAAGAAAATGCTTTTATTACCTGGAAGGGTCTAGACCAATAGGACTTTTAATTTTCCCGAAAAGAGCTTCAAGCGGGGTTAAATAGTAACGCTGAATCTCCTTGAATTATTTTCTCCGAATGTGCTTACCTTGCCATGCTTTGGTCCTCTCTTTGTATATTTTGGCTTTTTTTCATAAGAATCCATTCTTAATTCCTCAAGCTCATCAAGTTACAATAATCTTCGTTCACCAACATCTTTCAGATCAATATTTAGTGTTTTGATCGTCCAAAAAGCCTTGTGCTCTAATTCTACTGCTGGGTGACATAGTTTTCCAAACACTAGTTTGAAGGGTATTATTCCAATCGGGGTTTTGTAAGCCATTTTATAGCCCAAAGAGCATCGTCTAGCTTTATTGCCAGTATTTTCCGGCATTTTTCACCATTTTCTACAAAATACCCTAAATTTTTTGATTGAAAATTTCTATTTGTCCAATGGTTTGTGGATGATAGGGGATTGCTACTTTGTGGGTGATTTTATACTTTTTCAAAAGTATTTCCAAGAAAACGATTACAAAAATAAGTTCCCCTATAGCTGATAAGAACTCGCGACACCCCATATTGGTAAGTACAAATTTCTTCAAGAATTTATCACCACTCTCACATCATTAGTTGGTGTAGCAATAACCTATACTATTTAGGGACATAATCAACTGCCAATGGGAAGGTTCCATAAAGTCTATCCCCAAACATCAAATATCTCAACCTCCAAAATTCCATGGATCTTTATTTTTTCCTTGTAATCCCACTTCTCTGCTGCTTTATTTTTGAATTTTCCTAATTGTTGTATGCTACTCTCTTTTTTGTAGTCCCCTCAATTCTCCCCTTCTTTAGGGTTTCTTTTTTTATTTTGTATATGGTGTATGATTCATTTTCAATAAGCCTTGGATGGTTTTTGATTCTTCAATTAGGATTTTGACATAGTAAGGTTTTCAACAATCACCTCAATGGATGATGTCTCCAAGAATAATCAATTTGTCTTTTAGCCAAAGGTCTTGGTAGACTGTTTTGCAATAAAATTGAACGTTCTCTTTTGATAAACACAGCAAAGTAGGTATTTTGAAAAGCATATGACCTCCTTTTACAATATTGCTCTTGAAATAATTCTCAATGTGGTCATTAATAGATCACCTCCAACTGGGTCATCAACTGAAGGTTAATACTCTATTTTTAGGTCTATTTTCCAGTCATTTTACACCTAAATAAAACGTCAATGGAATTGTTTAACAGGCTATCAAAGTAAGCACATGTACTAAAAATGGGACTTTTATCTTTAAAACATATCCAAAATGCAACTAATATCCCATTGAACTTCTCGTAATTTGTATGCATTATGTGCTGCCATCACCTCTATGCATCAAGAATGGCGTTCTAGTTTAATCCATGTCAGATTCGAGAATGCAACTGAAAGTAATGCCATTCCAATTCAATTCAAATCAAATTTGAGTTCTTATGAAGCTGATTATGTTTTAAAAATTAAAACCAATAGGGTTAGTTTAGTTTGAGAGAGGGAAATGATAAAAGGCCGAAAATAAAAATGTGGAGGAAGAGAGGGAAGGATGAAAATTACCTTATTTTGTTATGTTTTATTCGAGCTTAGAGGGAAAAAAAGGAATTTAAATAATTTTTTATATGTTTGACTGAAAAATCTAAATATTTTTAGAAGTAAGCCTTTTTCCTTTTTTTTTTTTTTTTTTTTTTTTTTTTTTTTTTTTTTTTTTCCTTCCTTATTGATAGATGGGAAGAACATTATTAAATCAAGCATCAAAGCAACTCCCACCCTCCAGTTTGGTTCCCAAGGAGCTTAACAAAGTCCCACAGAAAATTAAATTATGACCAAAACTTCATATAAGGCCTGTTTTGGAAGTCATCGAGTACACTTTAAGCTCTACAGAGTCATACATGTTGCAGCACTTCACAACTATCCTTTTTTGTTCTTTTTTCTTTTCAAACTTTACCATGTTTTGATTCTTGAGAATTCAATCCCACACCGCAACTGTTATTCATCATGTAATCAAGCAAATAACAAATGGTTCACTGTACTAATTGATGAAGTGCTTAAGGAGTTCTTGCATCTTTCATTTTCAGCAATAAAACAATGTACAACACTAGACCCGCCCAGAATTTTACAACCCTCAGTTTCCCAATTGACAAAATAAAGCAAAATTGAAAAGGAGTATAGAGTTACCCACTTGAAGAATGTGATTCTTTCCCACCAAGTGTCTGAATTATAGCTTCCAAAAGCTTAATTTCATTATCACGCTTAGATATTTCCTCTTGCTTTGCACGCAGCTCCTCCATGTGCAGTTCAAATACCTCTGCATCCAAATACATATATAAATTATATTGTCAATCACAAGTAATAACTTTCATTTTGAATTATCCTTATTTATAAGACATGAACCAGAACCTAGAAACAAAACAACAAGGATATTTAAAATGTCTAAAGGTGATAGGGCTGCCACATCATAAAGCTCGTTATAAATGGGTTGTCAATGGAAAAAGGAGTCATTACCACAATTAAGTGCACAAAATGATTGGTTAAAGGGACACTTAAAGACCCTGGGTAAAAGGGAGATTTTCAAATAAAATGAAAACAGCTGTCTTCAAATTTTTCACAAATGTTGCAATTCAAAATAGCTTTTACCCTAACCATAATTAATACATAAAAGGAGACTTGTAATGTCCAGAAATTCATGACATTATACAATGAGTAGAAGACACCCACTGGTCTTCATAAAGAGTCATCCAATATTGTAAGCGATGGTAAGAATCATAACATATTTTTCAGCTGCACTTCAGTTCCACAGTATAGGAGTTTGATGAAGGGACAGTTCCTACTTTAAATGCATGATATTCATCAATGGAAAAAATAAAAATATTGGCCTAATGGCTAATTCTCCATATTTAAGGTGCAAAAGATGAAACATATAAAATTGATTTGGTGCTTGAGTCATCTGAGGTGCATTGTATGATATAGAAAAGTGATGCTCAGATTTAAACTTTTAGGGGATTGCTACAGTTGTTTTCCTACCCTTTCTCTATGACAGATTATTAGAATATTAACCAATTTTGTTAAATGCATTTATGTTTTAGTAATTTCAAGAGTAAATGAAGAGTTCCCAAATTAAGTGCATGTAAAACTTTAGTTTTAAAACTTGCCATTTGATAGAATTAGATAGCCTTCTTAAAACAAGTTTCTTACTGCATATTTAGAGCTTAAGTTTCAAACTAGAGTTAATTACTTTATTTAATACTCATAGTAATTAAAGACGCACCAAGGTGCAAAGGGCTGCTGGAGCCTGGGTGCTAGCCTAAGGTGCACGCCTTAGGAAGTGAGGCGCAATAATTAAAGAAAAAATTGAAACACATAAATCTGAAATTATATTTCAAGATATCAAAAAAACAGGATAAAAATTAGAAAAACATGGAAAGAAACACACATAAATCCGGAAAGAAATGGCAACATAACAAGTTATATTTTAAGATATTGGAGTTAATATAGACAAGAGTAGAATCAAGAAAATGAAAAAAGAAAAAGAAAAAAAGAAAGCAAAATAGAAAGCAAATATAGGAAGAGAAATTGAGAAAGGCATATCTGGATGGCTTTTGGCTAAAACTAGATGAGGGAGTGGCGGTTGGATCATAAAGCACATCACTGGCTTTTGTGTTGTATTTTATTTATTTTATGTAAGCAGTTGAGAAAGGCATATTTGGAGGGCTTTTGGCTAAAACTACATGAAGAACTGGAGGCTGGATCACAAAGCACATCACTGGCTTTTGTATTGCATTTTATTTCTGCGGATGTGGGTTAGACAACTTTATATTGAAAGAAAACTCTGTGTGTCTTGTTCAGGAAAACAAAAAATAGAAAGGTGGGCCTTTCTTGAGCCTTTAGGAGCAAAAAAGGCGCATGCCTCTACCTAGAAGCAATAGCCTGAGTGAAGTTGCTAAGGCACAAGCTCTTGAGCCTTAAGTAAGGCGCGCCAGAGGTGTGCCTTTAATAACTATAGTTTAACTTATGAACTCTTGTATAAATAGGCTTCTATCAAAGCTAAATGTAAAAAATTGCAACAAAGAGTTCAATTCTAATAAGAAGTTCTATTCTAAACAACTTTTTGTTTTCCATTTTTGAGTTCTCTACCTATTGGGTTTTTCCTATTTTCTAACTATTAGAGCATAAAATCCCACACAGATGTATGTTTTCAAAATAGAGTTGGTGCACATACTCGTGGTGTTCTCAAGTTCTCTTGTAATTTCTTGTGCACGTAGTTCTGCAGCTTTTTGTGCTGCCTCAGCCTGTCTCTTTTCTGCACGAGCACGAGCAGCAGCAGAAATGGCAGCATCAAGTTCTCTTTCCAAAGTCTCTACCCTTTGTTCAAGAACCTATATACAATATAAACTGCATTATTTACAAACTTTTGACAGGCCCTTCAGAAATTTCAGACCAAAACAGGAGGCTGATAGCCCATGATATCAAAAAAGATTAAACAGCATGCAGTAAAATATGGAAGTAAGCAATGAAATTTAATTGACTACACATACAATTACTTATATGAGATATATCTATACGCTAGTCAATTGGTCATAGCTCTGCTGAAATCTAAGTTAATTAATAATGAATCGTTTCGTACTCATTTTATACAAACATATTAACAGAAGGCCCAAACATTAAGGCCATGTTTGGTTCACAGAATAGAAACAGAATAGAACAGCAGTTCAACATGGAATAATTATATGCAGCTTTAGGTTATGAAGAAAAGTTATTCCTCAAATCTATGGAATGCAAATTTCAAACATAACTACAGAATAGTTATTCCAAAACCCAATCAGATATTCCACACATAATCCTGTCACTTATCCCTATCAAATTCTCTAGACAAATCAAATCCCTCAATAAACCAACCCTCTTCTTCTCCAATCAAGAGTGAGAGCTCGTCCTCAATTCCTCACCTCCTTTGTTTTGTTTGTATTAACAATCACAATTTCATGCCTTCAACTATCCCAATGATTCTCAATCAGCTTCTTCAATTTCTTATCAAGTACAAATAGTCACTAGCTCATCACCATTAACAAAAACCAAGAGTCATCCTACAGTTTAATTCAAAATCATTAAACATGTTCACCTTAATTTTAATCGTGTTGTTATCTTGATTATTCTTTTATGCTTCTGATTTTGAAACAAATACACAATAAATAACTGAAGACAAAGTATAATTATGAAACAAACTATTAACTAATCCCTTACCTATAAATTGAATTCAAAATAACTAATAAATTTAGCTAACTTTTTACTAGAGATTGAATTGAGCTCAAGTATTTCAAATTCATCCCATATTTTGAATTTGAGAATGTGAAAATAAGAACAAGTTGAGTTCAATCCTAGTTTCAATCCCTAAGTTCCGAAACTGAGTCAAGTTCAAAAAGCATAGTGTGTTGAGTGAGTATGATCAGTTACACCCTCTAACCTTCAACCATCACTATGAACAAGAAGGGCCTATCCTAGTATCCCCTAATGGCAAACCACATCACTGGAGTCAATTAATAAACCATTCACTATAATCTCAAGCATTACTCCTAATATTTCTGCAATTACACTCAAATCAGTGCAATTACCTACAAAACCACAATTTTCACCATTCTCGGATATACAAAAAGACACTAACAATAGAATATTAAGAGAAGAATAACCCAGTTTTCCATAACAATAGAATATTAAGAGAAGAATAACCCAGTTTTCCAAAATCAACATATCATCATTACGATCAGCCTTATTCTAAAATGGAAAACTCAGATCATGAAAATTAGGTCTGATAAAATAGAAAATTTGCAAGAATAAAAAATTAAAAAAGTGAGAGAGATAACATACCTTGATTGTACGGGCTTGTTCAGAGCTTAGGGAAGCTTTAGCGAAGGTCTCTTCATCAACAAAGACAGCTTTCTTGAGTAATAGTTTCTGGAGAGAGTCCAAATTGGAAGCCATCTCCGTTAGATTGGCTATGGCTCCTTTCCATCTCTCCTCACTGCTTACTTTGTTTTTGTCTTTCTCCTCCATTGTTACTGGAATTTGACGAAGTGCCGCTGTTTTGTGTGATTGCGTATTGCAGTTAGAAAAATAATTATGTGATTGCGTTCTGCGTTTTACTCTGCCTTAGATTTGTACCATCTCTTTAGGATAACCAAAAAACCAAACCGTAAAATTCAAAGGTTCTGTGATCTTAAGATCTCAAATTTGGGTGTTCTTAGTTTTTTATTTTCTAAAAATCGAAAAGAGCTATTTTATTTTCTTATAATTTTTTTTATTCATAAACGTAAAAATGTACTCTTTAGAGCGAGAAATGTCAAGTTTGACATCAAAATATTATTAAAAAATAAAATTTTCACTCTTCACTAAAATTTCATAATGACTGTAAATTTTGTGTTATAAAAATGATTGAATCTCGTAGGGCAATCTTTTTTTAGAAGAAATCAAATTAGAATTTTCATTAAAAGGAAACTGTATACAGATATAAGAAACAGATCAATATGTTTCTACAAATTAATATGTTTCTATATTTTTATATAGTAAATCTAATAATAACCATTTATACAAAGAATAAAAAAACACAATCTTGATTTGAAATATATAGAGTAGACAAAGCATAATATTTGTGTTGCACTTGGTAGCTATTCATGTACTCCATAGTTTTCCTACAAGTCCGATCTAATTACTTTTAAATTTTTTTGGAAGGTTTACACTTATTTCTTCATAATTATTCAAATAATAAAAGACGTTAGACAAAATTACCATAACAGTGACAACAATAAATTATAATTATATCTAATAACAAAATTTCAATATATGGGCTAAATCTCAAATAATCGGATGACAATAACTCGTATCTGTATACAGATTTGACAATTATTTTAAAAAAAAAAAACTAAACGAAAAAAGAAAATAAAAAGAAAAAAAGATAACCACCAGTGAGCTGGCCGCCCATAAAAGGAGAAAAAAGAACTTTTAGATTTTAACTCATATCTGTATCAAAAACAAACTTTTTTAATACATCAAATGGAGAGAGTCTGTTGGGTCCGTGTCTACCAAGAGTGTCTTAGGATAGGGTGAATTAACAAGTCAAGATGAGAGAAATTAAAAAAATTCAAATTAGAAAATAAAGCAAGTTTAATTGGGTTTTGTTTGTATTGTGTGAAAATAACAAATATTTCAAGATATTTACAATGCTACATCAGATTATACAAAAGCCAATAATAACTTAGATATGCACAATATGTACAAGTGAGTTTTAGACCCAATTGGTTCTCTTGATATGTTCTTATCAGTTATACCCAGTATCATTATACCCGTTATCAGTCCGATCTAATTACTTTCAAATTTTTTTGGAAGTTGAGAAGATAAATTATAAAAAAAAAAAAATTTTGATTTTTGGATAAATTGCAAGCATGTTGGCACAAGGTAAAAACTAGATAATTTAATTCAATTTCTGTAAATTAATGATTTTTTTTTTGGAAAAGGCGAAAAATGAATTAATTGAATATAGAGTGCAAGTTGAGGCCACAATTTGAGTATTTTTCGCATTGTATGGCCAGAGGGAATTTGAGCTTACACTGTATTTTGAGCTTATGAAAAGAGTTTAGAAGTTTATGAATCAAAATAATAAATTTAATATTTTTATTAAAATAAAAATATCTTTGAACATATATTTAAAAAAAATAAAATCAAAATATTTTTAAAAATATTTAATTTTATTTGTCTGATTTATAAACATGCCATGTTCCAGTCAAAGCCAGTTTTTAACTTAATCAGTAGGCCTAGTGGTTTTTGGTCAATTAAGAACCCACTTTTCTTTTATTTCTTTCTTTTTTTTATTCTCTAAGAGACGGAAAAGCCTGCGTTCTCTCTCGCTGCTGCCAACTCCTCTTATTGATCTCCTTCTTCCATCAAAGACATAGAAAAGCCCAACATTGAAAGAAAAAACGCATTCTTTTTGTTCCACTCTAATCTAATTTTTCGTTTTCTGTTAATTATCATCTTCTTCTTCTTCTTCTTCTTCTTCTTCCTTTTTTTAGTTTGTCATTAAACGCACTACCTTGAGCTCTTTGGTTTCTAAGAGAGAATCCAGTGGTAGAGTTGAAGAGATACTCTTCACTCTTATCGGATTCGTTTCTCGAAGATCAAGTAATGGATAGAGGTAACAGATCACGGAAACCTTTTTTTTTTTTTTTCTTTTCAGAACATGTAAAATTTGTTTTAATTTTGGTCTACTTTTTGTTGGAGAAAATAATGAAATTGTATTTAATAATAATAATAATAATAGTGGTAGTTAAGTTTATTATTTGAACAATTGATGCAAAAATTACAAGAGAAATAGTTATGAATAGAGTTTAATGTTATTGTTCAACTTCAAGTAGTACATTTCTGGAATGTAATGTAATGTAATTGCTTAAGCAAAATTTGGTATTGATCTTTGATTTGCATGTATTCCCTCCATAATTGCTTGGAAGTAGAGTTATGCTTTTTTTTTTTTTTTTGTTTAATAAAAATTATCATTGGGAGCAAATGAAGTTTGTATGTACTAATTTACTGTTAAAGTTCTTTTAATTCTGTGTTAATCTAAAATGGATTTGGTTTGGTTCAAAGTTTATATGCAAAAAGAAAGATTTATTGTGGTTTTTATATTTTGTTTACTTTCTAATACTGAATATGCAAGAAAAAATTAATAGAATTAATTCCTTAGGTTTAGCGTTATTATTTTAATTATGCTTTTGTTCTGCTGCCGGGTGTGAACTGAGTGAGTAAGCAGCTTAAGCTGTTTCCCTGTTCATTAGGCTACTGCTTGCATAATACGGTTTTTACTTTGGAAGTCCATTTAATTGCTTGAACTTCTTTAATGTTCATTCGGCTAAATTTTTTCCTACCATGTTGCAATCTCTCGTTTTCCCTTTTGTTGCTGTTTGTAAATTGGCGAGTCCGTAGTTTGCGTAGCTTCACAATTCAAAACCCAATTGAGCTCTAATGTACGTGTATAAAATTGCTCGATTGCGCTGGGGAGAGTCACTACTGTTAGCTCACCTGTCTGCTTGTTGTCCTCGCTTCATATTATCTGTCTTCATTGTTTTATTAGGTTGTCACCTCTTGCTCTTGCTAGTTCTTTGTGCTTTCTTAGTATCTTTATCACCTCCTGCTTTCTTGAGACAGCAATTGTGGCAGCTTCTTGTTTGAATTTTGTTACCATTCATCCTCTATTTCACCGTTCAAAAGGAACTCAGGTGTCATCTATGTACATAGTGTAGTCTTATGGTTGTGCACATTTTTTTGGCTTCCATAGATTGTTCCTCTCATAATAGGTAATCTAAAATTCAATATCTGATAATTTTTGTGGCTTTAATTTTTCAGGATAATGTTGTGATTGCTATTTAAACTTGTTCATCTCCTGCACCATTAATTAATTTAGAACTTGAAGAATAATAGAAGTATCACGAAGGAAAAATCAACGACAATAGTTGGCAGTATGTTGACACCTAGATTTTCATTTTTTGGGAGTGTGGGTTCGAACAAGGTCAATAACTCATCAGATACTCTTAAAAGGGAGCTGGAACCAACAATAAAACTGCAAACAGATAAGGATGTTTATCGGCCTGGTGATTCCATTTTGGTTACTATTGAGATATCTAACATCCATAATGGCACCTCAGAAAGCATTTTAAGTTCATTGATAATTGAGAAGCTTGGGTTTGAAATTAAAGGTATCGAGAAGTTGGATCCTCAATGGTTTGCTACTCAGAAGCATTTGCCTGGAAGTAAACTGCGTAGAGGTTTGTAAAATTTTCCAATTTTAGTCTTCCTTTTTACATTTTTTAAAGGCCTAATGCATAATGTGATCCTGTACTTTCGGCAATTATCCTTGTGGCCCGTTGAACTTTGCGAGAGACCATCATAATCTTGCACTTTCACATTGCAATAATAACATTACCTCTCGTTAAAATGAGATGTGAAAGTGCAGGGTCATGATTGAACACCCGGAAAGTTGAAGGGGCCACATGGGGAATCAACCAAAGTTCAGGGTCAAATCTATGTATTAGGCCATTTTTTGGAAGTACTTAACATTCACAAATTTTTGTTTCTTTCACTTAATATTTGTCACATATGTTGTCTTTAAAAGGGAAGACTATTTGATTTGCCAGAAAAAATGTTGTGGACTTTTAAGGTAAGATCAGGCAAAAAGGGATGTGGAAGTAATAAGAAAGAAGGAAATGAAGTTGAGGTAGGAAAGTAATTTTGTCTTCTCTAGATTTTTTTTTTTTTGGGGGTGAGGTGAGTTAAAATTGTTCTTCAATGATAAAATTACAATTATTGCCCCACTATTTTTTGGGAGAAATTATTATATAGTTATATGGAAAATTGACTCGTTTTCCCGCCCCTTTCTTTTCAATTTGGAGTGACAAGTTTTTGTAATCTCATGTGCTACTTTCTATTTTATTTTTCTTTTCCTAAACTTCTTCTGTCAACAAACCATGGCAAAGCGGATTACTCCAATGTTCTTCCCCTCTCTCTCTCTCTCTCTCTCTCTCTCTTCTTACCATTTTTCCCAATTTATAATCAATTTGAACAGTCCTCTTGGCCTCTTTTCGACTTACCAAATACAATTAATAGAAGTAGCCAGGAATTTGTTTTTGCATTCAGACTTGTGATGTCAATAGAATTTTGGTTGGCAAAATGAAAGGAGGAAAATAAAGAATGTTGAATATCTTGATCTTTTTATTTTTTATTTTTTATTTTAGTGGTTATATTCCTTTCTTACCTTTGCAGGTGAACATGTCTTTATGGACTGCTCAACATCATCTTTAGTTTCTAATCAGATTTTGTCCTCTGGTGCCACAAAAACATGTAAGATAAGGTTCTATTTTTATTTTATTTTTCTTCGTTTACATTGATTACCATAACAGTGATAGTTATTTAGTCTTCCGCTCTTTTCACCTTTATGATTTCTATTTTAAAAAATGTTAAGTGGATAAAAATGGATCCTTTTGTTGATTGTCTTCATAATTATATTTACAGTTGTCAACATTGAACATCTGTAAATCAGTCCAGTTTCAATCCTACTTGACTTGGTTGGCTGAAACTGAATTCAATTATTCAAGCCCTCTGGTTTGTTTTAGTGGATTTTTCTTTAGTACTATATCATCATTGGGTGAAAAGGTGCTAACAATGTGCATTCGGAGGGCATTTTATTTATTCCCACTTTAGCTAGTTTTATTCTGTACAACAACATCATTGAACTTGTGTAAATCAGTCCAGTTTTAATCCTACTTGACTTGGTTGCCTGAAACTGAATTCAATTATCCAAGCCCTCTGGTTTGTTTCATTGAATTTTCCTTTAGTACTATATAATTATTGGCTGATAGAGGGAAATCATTCTGTTCTCGCACTTTAACTAGTTTTGTTTTCTGCACAAGAGTGTTTGTGAATAAAAGGCTGCTAACAAACTGTTTCATGCTTTAGCACGCTTTGTTGTAATCCTGATACATTATGCTTATATTCTGATTTTCTGAATATATGTTTAATATAATGAGTTAGTTACATTATATTACCTTTTTCAAGTTATTTAATACCAATAGTTCATTCTTGTAAATTCATTAAGCAAATCGCTTTATGCAATCCACAGATGTTGTGCGAGCTGTGCTACCTAGCATTATACCACCATCATATCGTGGTGCTACCATTCGCTATCTTTACTATGTTAAAGGTACATTATTTGGAAGATGGCTGATATTGGAAAATGGGCAGTCTCCCTCAGGTTCACCAAAAGATCTCATTGAACTGGTGGGTTTCCTTGATTATCTCCCTTGCTTTGAGGGTCCATAAATGATTTTCTTTCTATTTGCCTTCTCTATCTGTCTCTGTTATTCACAAGGATAATTCAGTGCACTGTCTCTAGCTATTTGATGGCATGGATAACTCAGTGCACTGTCTCCAGCTATTTATCCATCAGACTGGTTTGAATTTCTTGGCACTTTACTGCTGATAAGTGTTAGTTTACTTAGTGATGTCTTAAATTTTGTATCATGCATTACATATTCTTTCTAGGTGCATTAGCTTTAAATTAATCATGTATTACATCACACTTGTTCTTGTGGTTGATTTTGTGGTCACAATTCCATGTATGATTAATTTGCTATTGTGACATATTGATTTTTGCTATTCTGATGTACTAATTTTTATTATCACCTCAAGAAAATGTCTAATGTGTTGCCTGGAAAAAAAATTTAAATATCATATGTTGATTGCTAGTGACATGCCAAATATCCAGATAGTTCACATGATATTTTTTTTTCTACGATGCTTTTCTAATTATGTATAAGATTTTTCATGTATGTAGCATACAGGTCACACTGTTGAGCTTTTAGCTTAAAAAATTGAGTTGTATATGATGCTTAGCATGTTTCATTAGGCCTTTCCTGCCATTGCTCTCCCCTCTCCCTTTCTATCCCTTCCTCTCTCCTTGGATTAGGAAAAAAATACTAAAAGGACTTCATGGAGGTGCAGAAAAGAGAGAGTCAACAAAGTGTATAAGATAATACCATTCTCAAGAAGCAGTCTTCTATACCAAAATTTAAGTCTCCAGAGCTAACTATTAGCTAGATCAGATACCTTTCCTCGAACCCAAAGGCACTCCTCTTTCAATTCCTGGGAACTGTCTAAAATTAGTAAGAGTATCAAGAAGAAGTATTTCCTCCTCTCCCTAACTATTCTCAAAAAATTGTTCAACTTTGGTTTATGGATAAGAAATGGCTCGAACAGTTATTTTTTGTATCTGAGTTAAGTCTCTTGGGGCCATTTCTCAGTCTTTCTTTATTATCACATTAGTGCAACCTTTTTAGTGGATTGTGAACTCTGGTGGTCCACTCATGCAATACAACTACAATGCTTCCTTGATGCTTTATTTATGGACGTTTATGCCTTTATTATCACGGAACATGACAGGATTGATAGAATATCAAAGACAATTTTCTGCTTCTTCCTGACACGCAACTTAGTTTTTTTTATGTTGTTGCCATTTATTAGCAACTAGTATTGCTCTTATTAGCATAGATGCATTGATTTTGGTGAAAACCCTTTATTCTTTTTATCACTTACGGCTTTTCAATTTTTGAATTCAAGTTCTCATATGGAGTTATACTTCTGGTAGGAAGCTCGTGTCCCATTACAAATATGGGTGACTCAGAAGAGCAATGGCCTGCTTATGGAAGAAGGTCAGCATGATGGTGAGTAGTTTCTGTTTCCCATTTGCTTGAACCACGAACTTATTTGTTGCTTGCTTTGGTAATGTTCACAATCAAAGGGGTTTATTAGAATTCAGGTGATAGTATCTATTAAATCGCAAGGATTGAGGAGAAAAAGAGAGGTAATTGCTATCATTGCATTGGTTGGTTTTTGAGATACCATTGTCTCTAAAACTTCTTGAGAAATTAATTACTATCTAGGATTTGAGAAATTTAATCAGCAGACAAGTGACCTAAGACCATACATATAACACTCATGTATATTGACCTTAACTCAGCTGAATAGCTGCTTGTGCAAAATTTGAAAAAATAACAAATTCTTGTTGGAAATAGACTTACAAATTTGTATGCCAAGAAACTTCAAGAGTTCATTGTTGTTGGAGATTTAGACTCTGCAGATACTTTTAAGAAGCTCCAAGTTGATTGCAGCTGCAGATGGATAAATATTCGGTGATGTTAAGTATCATTCTGCCAAGAGTTGTATGCATCTTGGCCTGAAATCTAAAACGTGAACATGCTAGCCATACTGTTGTACAAATCAGAAAATATGGCCTTATACTCCATTGCATCTTGAATAAGAAATACTGATAAACCAGTTTTTCCATTCACTACAAGTTTAAGACATACAATCAACAATTTGTGCAGGAGTTTGTGTCATCTTGTTTATTAACATCTGTTTTCTTTCTTTGCTCTTCTA
The DNA here is from genome assembly GCF_041381405.1 of Jatropha curcas. NCBI lineage: Eukaryota > Viridiplantae > Streptophyta > Magnoliopsida > Malpighiales > Euphorbiaceae > Jatropha > Jatropha curcas. The sequence continues at coordinate 8,142,526 of NC_143153.1, forward strand.
TTTTTTTCCCTTTCTTGACCTTCCATCGTTATAAATATTGGCTTTCAATTCTTTTGTTTGATTATATCCATGATGAACACAAAGGATATATTTTTTTTATTAAATACATTGCACCTTAAGGTAAAACTTTTCTTGATCCTTGTTTTTGTCTTTCTTTTTATGCTTCTTGCAAATGATTATAACTTTAATATTTATTATGTATTCTAACTGCATTTCTACATATTAATATAAAATATTGCATTTAGAAGATCTTTTTTGGTAAGAGACATTGGATTTTATTTGTTTTATATATCCCTTGAAAGACTATAACATTTGTATATTGATGTCGTCAGCAATTGTTCCTTCTACAACCCTCCAACTGGATGTATACTGGAAAGCTATGGATGGAGATTCTGAATGGGTAGGCAGTTCATTGTGCATTTTGAATGGATCGTACTTGTGATATATGATATATGAAGTCTGTGTATTTGGAGTTTCTATTTCAGTGTCATTTTAACTTACATTCACCCATGCAATTCCTTCCGCTAGCTATTTGAAATTTGATAGATTGAGTTATTCAATTTGTTTTCTGATACAGTCTAGAGTAAATGATTTAGAAGATGGAGTTGAGGAAGGTTATGACAGTTCCAGAGATGAAGTCTCTTCCATTTCTTCCTACAATCCCACTAAAGAAAGCATAGACAAGATGTTTGGTAGTTCTTTGTCCTTGCAATCATTTGCAGCAAGGTCTTCACATAAGGATGCTTCAAATATTGAAACAGGACGTACAAGTTTGTCATCAAATGTTGCACTTCCTCGACTATCTGTGGCTGAGGTTTTATATGATTCTAGTTCAGGTAAGTGGAGACTGAATTAGTGATTATAACAACTGTAATATTTATTTGTTATTTATTAAACTCATTGTTTACTACATATAGCTAAAAGGTCTATACTCCATGTTAATTAATACTAATAATGCACCAAAAAGAAAAGAAGGATGTTGGTTTCATTGCTAATATGGCACACAACTTACAAATTAGATGGTGATTACTGTGCCCCTAGAACAAATTGTTCATGTTAAATTGATAACTCTATGACCACAGACTGAACCGAAATCCTGTTCAAAGGGGTACCTTAGGGTCCTTTTTACTTAGAAATATGGGTGTGTGCAGGAAATTATTTCTGTACAAACAGAAGACTGAATTTCTAATTGTTTTTCTGTTTTTTTAGAATTAACAGTTTCCATGTTTTCAAATTTGTATCGATTTTTGAAAAACAACTGAAACTTATTTTCTATCTTATTCCCTTGTGAAGCTTTTTGCTTGTTTCTCATTTGCTTTAAAAGAAAATATGCATGAATCTGTATCTTCTTCAGAACTATTACTATTACTGGAAAAGGTACGCTACTTCTGCTGGTAATAACATAACCACCACTATCATTGTTACTGCTGCCATACCAATGACGTGGTTATCACCAACAGAGAACATCTCAAGCTTTGCTTGCTGTTGCCACCGCTGAAGTGAAACTGCTGCCACTCTCATCACTGCACACTGCCATTATTGTTATTATTGCTGCCATTGATAGCCTCGTTATTGCCTCTGCTGGCACCATCATTATCTTTTGAACCAAATATTTCATCACTTGACTAGTTTCCATCTATTGTTTCTTCAGGTCAGCAGCAGAAGATTCTGAAACCTCAATCTGAAGATGGTGTTTTAGGGGAATCCTTTGCACCTGTTATACCAACCAGTGAACCAGTTCAATGTAAATTATGAGACTTTTATTTTTTCCTTTTAATATTAAAACTACTTCTCATATATTTTAGATATACCTATAACTGTTAACTTACAAGTTTTGCAATGCTGGTAAACTTTGCAACATTTTCTGCAGCTGAAAGCTTCATTCGAGGAAGGTCTTATAACATAAGGATGGATGATCAAGTTCTGCTTAGATTTTCTCCGAAGAATTCTGATTCCACTTATTACTTCGGTGACATGGTAATGGCGGGTTATGTATATTTTAAGCATGTTTTTCAGAGATTTAACATTCACATTATTTTTCCTAATTTTACTAACCTATTTTACTGACAGATTGGTGGAACTCTCACATTTTTTCATGAAGAAGGATCTAGGAGATGCCTTGAGGTAACGGCCAATGACAAGCAATAAAAAATATGACTGCAGATGTATGTAAATGTGAAACCAGTTGTGAAACTGAAAATATCTATCTTAGTGTGAGTTTGATCCCTTTAGACTGCTGCACGGTCAATTAATGCTTTCAGCCCATCAAGTGTTGCATCAAGCGCTTTAGATGTATCAAACTGGGAACTACTATAGTATTGAAGTTGACTGGAAGGATGATTGATATATTGTAGGTCTCAATAACTCTGGAAACTTCAGAGACTATAAACCGACGTTTTGTTCATCCTTCTCGCAGGAATTCCCTAACAATGACAAAGGTATGTCTGGGTATATGCAATGTTTCTCAGTTGATGGATTTATCACATACCATAAAAGTTATACTTTGGAAAAAATAATAGACTTTCCTGATTAACACATTTTTTTGGGGGAATGATTGTTACTATTTTTGCATTGACATCTATCTCCCTACAAGTGCTACATGTATATTCTTATTAAATGTGTTTGCATGTCCAAAAGCTGATATAGAAATTGTGCAGAGTTTTAGTTATGTTAGAATCTCAATTTAATATTATTCCCAATTCAAAGACCAAGTTATTGTGTTCGATATTTTGAGAACTGAAAGGAACTCATGGTAAGCAAAAACAATCGTAGTTATTGTTGCTTGGTTATTTCAGTAATTGTGATAGATGTATTTAATAGATTCATATCTGGTGCTGAGATCTAATCATAAGTATATTTTGTGGCATGATGCTTTCCTCACAGCTTAATATTTTACCCAATTTCCTTGACTCCTGCCATTTTATGATATTCCACATGGTTGATAGAGAGGCATCGACCATGAAAGCTTTTACTTAAGTGACAGCAATCAGTTCCAGGAATGAGAGTAATTATTGCATTTCACCATCTAATCAAATCTACTTCCATAATTTTCTCGAGATGGAAATAGCAGAGAGCTTGCTTAGCAGTATCCTGTACTTTAAAATGGCAATAATCAGTTGACTTTTGGGAATGGTCTTTGCATGTAGTATCTAATCGAAGGCAGGGTGATAATAATATCTAGAGTGAACTAGCAGAGAGTTAAACATCTTGTTTGTCAGTATATAAGTTGTTTGGCTTAAAAAGGTTGTACTCTTTTAGAGTGATATGCAGAACTTTTACAAATGTGCATAAAGTGTATTTTCCTTTACATACATATTTTAGACGATAAAAAACTAAACTGCTCCAGTCTTAAGTGTACATATATTTATCTTCTGATTTTTGTTATTCAAGCATGTTTTTTTCTTTTGCTTATCAATAAAAAGAGCATTGTCCTACTTTCTCTATCTTCTAATAGAATTATCATCGCTTAGAGTGAAAAATTGATCAGACGTACGAACTAGACAAATTAGAAGAGCCAAACACTTTTTATGCGACACCAAAAAATTAAAAAATTAAAACAGAAATATGTAGCTGGAAGATCTTCCGGCACCTCACCCCCTCCCCTCCCTCTTCCTTTCTGCTTATTTTAATGTTGTGAACTTCAGGCGTGTTGGCAGTAGTAAACATAGAAATCTTATCTGCTAATTGACACACTTAAAATATTATTTTAGCTATCCCATCATCCTTGCAGGTTCAGAGTGATCATAATGAGGTTGTGGCAGATTTGGTGCAGACCAGCTTTCTTTTTTCACTTCCCATGGATGGACCCATGTCCTTTTCCACTCCACACATCTCTGTGCAATGGGCTCTAAGATTTGAATTTTTTACCACTCCAAAGAATGTGGACTGGACAAGGTATTTCCAAATAGCATTTAATGAAGCATTTGTTGCAAGGGTTCTTTCGATCTTTGATCATAGATTTTGCATTCAATATCCAATTACTGTATGCTGCTGCTGGCAGAGACAGTTGGATTGTAGCTGTCTGTTATTTATTTTCAGGAACAACAAAAATATCTAATTGGTATTGGTTTTTACATGCTCTTGGTTGCTAAGTTGAATTGCCAAGTTGAATCCCTAAATCATTTAGATATCAAAGTCACTGGAGAACTACTTAGCTACCTGTTTACATGTAATAAGAGGAAAACTTATGAAATGTTGATTATGGGCATATTACTTTTAGCGGTAGGTTTTGACATTGCTGAGGATTGACCAAAATATGGGTAATTAGTAAACTTGTGTGAGAGTTTCCCATCCCTATGTTTTTCTCCACCAAGATCGGCGCTATTCATGCCATTTTCATTAGTTCTGCCTACTGTCAGTTATGGAAAACAATTACAGACCCACATCCAAACATGCATTGATAAAGATGTATGTCCAACTCAGATTGTTATGTCTTTTCAGCAGTAATACTGGAAAAGTTAAATTTGCAGATTTATTCTTCAGATTTGTATAGTTGCCTCTCGCATCTCTTTTGTATTAAATTTTTATTGATCTTTCCAAATGCAGATATGATCATCCTCTTCTGGTAGAGGGTAGAGACAAGAGCGAGTGGGTTCTCCCCATTACTGTGCATGCACCTCCACCTGGTACTGCTGCACATGCCCGAGATGAGAAGAATTTCTCTTCGGAGCCTTTGTGGCTTTCTACTTGAAGGTACATCTTGCAAATTTTATTTGTTATATTTAGGAGCATTAAATCAATTAGCTTCTCCACAAACTTGATTAAATTTAAGGAGATTTTGTTTGGAGATTTATGGCTTATCATGAGGAGCTAAGTTTTAAGTTTATGAAGATGCAGAGTAAAACAGGGACATCTCCCCGTATGGGTTCTTAAAGGTTGTAAACAGGAGATTTTGTTGGTCCAGTGATCGGATACCCATTTTCTACTCCATGCTGTCAAAAGAAATTCCCATCACCTCCTGTGATGTAAATTGAAAATTTGAAAATGAAAAATTAAAAGAAGTGAGCTAATGATTCATTGACAGTATATTCATACATTCAAATTTAGTTGTGTAAAACCATATGCAAATATGCAAGATTTCTGAACATGTTCAATTTTCTTTTACATAAATTTTAAATAAATAAGTAATTTTAAATTTAATAGTTATACATATTATTATAATTAGATAATATGATTAATCTTATAATAAATTTAACACAATTTTCATATACATAAAATATGAAAAATAATCTAATGTATGAATTAATGATCTAATAACTTAATACTAATATGAAAATCCATATTTAATTCATATTATATTAATTTTTTCTATTTATTATGATTCATGGCATTATGAATTTATTTTTAAAATTAAGGTTATTTATTTATTTATTTTTTAATGAAAAGCACATGGGGAATTTATGCATCAGGCTCATAGTTTATATGTTCCTATATTAGTAGGATGACATTTGATCATTAGTTCTGATTTAAGGATTAAGGTGCCTGAGTTAAAATTTGAATAGCTAACCCTATTGATATCTCTTCTTCTTCGCATATAACCACCAACAAGAACATCAATTTCTCCAACGTATATGATATATTGTACTGTCTCTTAGGCTTTAGAATTTGTTTGTCAGTGCATTTTTTTTTTGCTTTTCCTCTGTCTTCTCTTTAAACATGTCAATTTAATATTGATGGATGCAGGAGAATTGATCATAAGTTCAATACAGACAAGTATTTTTTGTTTACATAAAAGATATATTGATGCGCTCTTATATGAGTCTATAAATTACCAAATTAGGTAATTTAGTAAAGACTTTACTTTTTATCTATGTTGCATTAAATATTTATTTATTTATTTTTATTTATAAAATGGGTCCAAGTTGAATCTCACTATTCAATTAAAAAAAAAAAAGAATGAAAACTACATTTAGTTACCTACTTACGTTATATGACTCCTCATACACCAAATTAATAGGTGATTTTCATTATTGTTATTTTATTTGTTTCTCTCCCCTGTGAATGGTGAGATACTCTCATCTCTCTGCATCATGTGTAGTTAAGTTTAATACAGTCCGCAAATGAAAGAAATGAAAAAAAAAAAAAAAAAAAAAAAAAGCACTTCGATTGTATGGAAAACATTAGAAACAAACCAATTAAGTTACAACAAAAAACAATGAATAAAAGAAAGTTACAACAAACAGTAAATAGGTTCAATTTCTAACAAAAGCTTTGGAGAGCTGAAAGAACCAAAATGCCAACAAGAACCAAATGGCTTTGTGAAAACGGAAAAATAGAGTAAACATGAGCCCAGGATGGCCCAATCGCTTATAAATTTATTGCCACAAATTATTTAATCCCCAGTTCATCAATATGAGAACTGGTTATAATATTCCAAATAATAAAAGCTGGCCTCCCCTACATCCTTGATTTGGCAATCACTTCATTTCCTGCACTGCCCATTTCCGTCGCCCCTGACCTTGTCCATGTCTTCTCCTTGAATTGCTCCTCAGTCACTCCTGCAAAATAAGATTGACAACAAACAAATAATCAGAAAAACACTTCTCCATTACGGACTATCTCTGAAAAGTCAAAGGTTTGATATATAAGGATATTCGGAGAAATATAAAAATATATTTCGAGAGAGAAAGAGAGACTTGCCTTTGCCCATGGCAGCAGTGGAAGAGATGCCTCCTTGGACAGTCTTGAGGTACCTATCATAATAATTAGCACCAGACCATTTCTGATGAGCAAGAGTATCAACCCCATTATTCCTTTCCTCTCTTTGTATTTTCTCAACATAAGCCAACATTCCTCTCCTTGCAAAATCCTTGGCAAATGTATCAATCACAAGAGCATCAGCATGAAAACCTGCCAACGTTATAAACTGCCAGCAAAATCCTAATCTCGCAATCCGAGGAATGAAATCCCTCATTTGTTGATCGGTCATGCCCGAAGCATCCCAGTTAAAAGAGGGTGAAAGATTATAAGCGAGCATAATTTCCGGCTGCTTGGACTTAACTCCTTGAGCAAATTTAGTACATTCATCCAAATCTGGACTTGAAGTCTCCATCCATATAAGATCGGCGTGAGGAGCGAAAGCCCAGCCGCGAACAACAGCAGCCATAACAGACCCTTTAAATCTGTAAAACCCTTCTCTAGTTCTAGGCAAATCCCAATCCCAGAACAAATTATTGACTCCTAATCCTTCAGCAATATCTTTTGCTTGCTCATAAGACAAGCACTTATCGAAACTACTCTGATTCATCCATTGCTCCATTCTTCTCCTCTTTTCGCCTTCTCCAATATTATTCATACTCTTTATAGCATCCATTACACATTCAGAGAAGGTCTTAAGTTGCGCCATTGCGAGCCAGTTGTCCTCAATAGCTTGAAGTTCAGCTCCAGTTTTTCCATTAGCCATACCAATAGCTAACATATCAGCCAAACTTTTCCCCCTAAGGTTCGGATTTGTGGCGCCTAAAATAAATTGATGATCTCTCGAATCAACATTTGTTTGAATCAAATTCGCCGCGACAGCATCAGTTCTTGCAACTAAAACTGTCTCTACACCCATAACATCAAACTGAAGCCTGGCCGCCACAAGCCTATTAATATGTTCACTGACAGCAACAAGTACTTTCCCAGCCATATGACCGCATTTCTTAGTAACAGAAGATTGATCTTCTATATGCACACCAGCTGCTCCTCTTTCAACGAAAAGCTTGCAGAGCTTGACAGTTGCAGTAGTACCACCGAACCCAGTATCTCCATCGGCGATTATAGGCTTTAAGTAGTCAACATAAGGAGTTCTTGCTCTTTCTTCGCGGCTCATGCTCATTCTTGCTTCTCTTTGTTTCCTGTCATGATATTGTTGAGCGAAAAACAAGTGTTCGACTTTGTTTGGAACGGTGTCATATGGGTAATCAGCAAGGTCAGGGCCTGGTTCATTCGTTGTAGTGTGGGTGGAGGAACATTGCCAACCGGAAACGTAAATGGAGTCCAAGTGTTTAGCCATCATGGTGACTTGAACTGGGTCAAGTGCACCGAAGGTTCTTGAAGCAGTGCCGTTAGCTTGGTGAGTTTTGAGAGTTAGCCATAGTTTTTTAGCCAGTTCGTTTGAGGCGTAGCTTTGTTTGAGATTTCCTCTCAGTGCTACAACGTCTCTTGCTGTGTATGGTCTTCGGGTTAGCTTGAACCTCTCTGAGTTCCACCATGATTGTACTTCCGCAACTTCTGCTTCGAATCTCCCTTCTTCATCCATCATCTGTTCACAATATTTTTAATATGGGTTAAAAAATGTTTTAACATAAAAAAAAAAAAAAATTACAGTTGAGCATAAATCCGTTGACCAACTGAATCGAACCAGATCAAATTAATCTATTTGGTTTAATTTTAATTTCGATTAGATTCAGTTTTCATTAAATTTAAAATTGAAACCAAATTTACCTAAAAATGAATCAAAACTTCAAAATTAATTACAGAATCAATTCATTTAAAAGTAATTGGTTCAATTGAGTTTTTACATCATAAAAGTTTAGATTTATTTAGTTTTAATTGTTTTAGTTAATAAAAATCAAATTGACAGTTTGCAACTAGCTAAGAAAATATTTTTTTTGAAAAAAAAAATGATTAATCAACCAATAATTTACTAAACATGTCTCCTCAGAGCTATCAACCAACCAATGATTTCCAAAATATTTTTCCTAAAAGCAACTTTTAATTATTAAGAAAATAAAAATAACCGATAACTTTAATTTAGAAGTAATCTATATCTATATTTATCTATCTATCTATACTATATATAAAAGTGAGAATGAGGAGAGAAATAATGAGATTTCTTATATTATTCTTGTAAAATTTAAAATACTCTAAAATAATCTTAGTTATCGCCGATTAAAAAAATTTTAACATAAAAATATATATAATATCTCTATAATTTGATTGGTTTTTTTTATTTTTTTAATAGAACATAGAGATAATTAAGCATTTGAAAATTTAAAATTTTATTATTATTATATTATTATTCCTAATTATGTTTTATCTCATTATATTATTATATAAATTATTAATAATAATTTAATAATTGTAATAATAATTTATTATTATTATTATTATTATTATTATTATTGTTATTATTATTTATTTATTATTATTGTAATTTATCTTCAACATTATTATTTTAAATTTTAAATGAATATGTGTAAATATGAGCAATTTATAAATTTTTATTTTTTTGAATTTAGTTTAAATAAATATATTTAGATAATTAAGATTTTAATTTAATAAAGGGTATGGTTAAAATTTTTTAATTAAAAAATAAAAATTATTTAGCATTGTTTATAAATATTTAATTTGATTTATTAGATTATTTTCTTATTCTATTGTTAAAGTATATTTATTTACGGAAAGAGATTACAGCGAAAGTTATTAACAAGACATATAAGTTAATTATAAAATGTAAAATAAAAGCTATATGATGATTTTTATAAATCGATTTGGTGCTTAAACAAAAAAAATAAAAACAACTAGCGTATAACAAAAACTATATGAATCAGTATGTTGAAGAGAATATAAATGACATATTTCTTATTTAAATTGTTATTTTAAAGGGAGAAATAAATGTATCAAATTTTTTTTCAATGGGATTTTACAGTTCAATATATATTTTAAAAAAAAATTACTGTAGATATAAAAATCCACTATATTTATCTCAATCCAAATAAAAATTTATACTTTAATTATATAAATAAAAAACTAAATAAGTATAAAAAATCAACATATAATTACGAGTGTAATTAACATGCATTGCCACGTTGTAAAAACAACTAATTATTTTAAAACAAGAGATATCGACGTCAAATTTCAATTAGAGTTAAATCAATTTAAAAAAGTTGAGTAATTATTGAACTAGTCACTGAGTAACAAATATTTTTTTATTCGATTCAGTCATAGTCATAGTTGAAGTTTTCTTCCTCAAGTAATTCAAAAGTAAAATCGGCTGAATTTGTCCGATTTCGGAAACAGGCCTGTCCGGGCCGATCCGGAGTAACAACTCTGACAAGCTAATGGACCCAGTTGGACCGTTCGAATGTTATTGCTTAAAAAGATAAGAATAAAGTATATATATATATATATATATATATATATATATATATATATATATATATAATGCCACATAGACAGATGCATAAATGTCATTATGCATGTTTATGTCTAGAAGTTATTGCCTTCGTCATTTCAAGTGCCCTTTAAAATAATTATACAAGTATCAAGAAAATTGTTAAATAATCTCAATTTAAAAAAAAGATAAATAATTTTAATTAATTAAACTATCTTATAATAATTTTTAAATAATAAATTTATTTAGTGAAAATATTAAAAGATAAGGTAAAATTAAAAAAATTAATATTCTGTAATTTTCTAAAAGTTCATATGAAGTGACAAAAATAAAATTGAAGCGACTTGAAATGAAATAAAAATATTAATTCTACAATATAATTAAATAAAAGATAAAAGTGTATAAATTATAATTCTTCACAAATAATGTTTTAATCCTTCTCATGATGGTATTATTTTTAGATTATTGCATGATACTTCTGAGATCGCTTATTCTAAATGGTGTAGCAACCATCTAATTAAATTTTGTTTAATTACATTAAAAAAACATTTAATCTATTTGCTATATATGAAAGAGATTGAAAAATCTCAATCTCTCCTTCTAAAACAAAATTAGAAGTATATATATATATATATATATATATATATATATATGCTGTGGCAGAATTAAACTATATATGAAGGAAATGCATTGCAAATAATCACCAATAAGATTAAAAACTAAATTATTAATAATAGCTAGAGAGAAGGGTAATTTGGACATACCATTGAAGGAACAGAGAAAGATGAGGCCATGGCTAAAGCTTTAACTTGCAGGGAAGAGTGTGAGGTTTGATCTGAGTGTAAACTAAGAGAAGTTCATGTAAAAGAGCTAAATGAGCTCATCAATTTATAACCGAAGGATGGAATGGAAAAGAGACAAAAAGAAATACAAAAACCAAGAAAATGATTTTTCCACTTGTAATAATTTATTTTCTCAAATTAAAATCTTATCTTTGATAATAAATAAATAAAAATAAATTTGCAATTGTTATCTTCAGAAAGAGTATGAAATATGTCCCTTGGGAGGTGCATTTGCAGGGCACGTATGCCATCCCCACTACATGCAACTTGTCTCGTTTCTTTTACTATGATGTCACCATTTCTAGCTATATAACTGATTTCTGTTTTTCTGTTTGTCTTCGATTTTTTTTTCATATATATTTCTTGAAAAATATTTCGTAAATATTATTGTTGTTTAACTGTTTGTCTCTTTACTGTTTGGATTTTTGACTAAAGACTATATTTGACTCAATTTTAGCTGGATTTTATTATTTTTCATAATTGAATTTGATTTGAATCAGATTTTTGATAATCGAAATTCATTCGATCCCATTTGATTACTATTAAACTTTATATAAAAATATTTATTATTTTAATAAAGTTTAATATTAATAAATTTTAATTTAATGGTACTTCAAATTGAATTGAAATTTCGATCAAAATCTCATTAATCAAAACAAATGAATTTAAATTCATAAAATGTTATTCAAACTATATATTTAACAATAATAAATACATTCTTCGACTTATAAGATGCTCAAGTTAATTATTGTAATCAACTTGATTAGTTATTTAATTAGGATAGCAAACTAAAATTTTTTATTTGACAAAAGTCTGTTCGACTATACTATTTATCTTATTAGTCGTTAGTTGTTGTGGTAGCTAGTTGTTTCACTAATCTATTAGCTATTAGCTTTTAGTAGATAGCAATAGTTTAAATTAGAAGTGTTTTGTAAAAATAATTATTTAATTTAAAATGATAAAAAATGACATCAACTATTTAATTAGTTAAATTCAAGAAAAAAATAAATATAATTGTCAAAAAAAAATTAAGTATTCTTTATGAAACACTAAACATTAGATTAGAGTGTTAATATTTGATAAAAAAAACTTCTTTAACCTTTAAAAATACTACAATTAATAAATTTAGGTCACAAGGTTAAAAGTCAACTAAAAAATTATTGCCGAACGGAGACAAATTTAACTCTTCTCTTATTATAGAAAACTTTAAATTGAAAAATTTACTGATGGGTTAGTGATCTTTGGGATATTTCTTGAAACCCCTTTTTCACCCGAGTGTGTTTGATGTCTGTATAATCCAAAAATAAATGTCAGATAAAAAAATTCTGCTGACGATGGAGCTCTTGGGCGAGAAGAAGTGAAGGTCTCACATAGCATCACCAATTTTGCAGACTGCAGCATTTCTGGTGTTATAGTTTGTGGATTGGCCAAGAGGCAAATATATCAATTTTAAACCAAATTGATTTTGCTTTTGAATCATTTTTATAAAGAAAAATAAATTAAACCGGTTTATTTATGGCTAAAGAAGACGGATTGAACCGACTCAACAATTTAATAACTATGCTTCAAACCTTACTAAAAGACCGAAACTTAGGTGCGAAGAAAGCGGAAGAAGGCAACTTTGAAGCCATTTGAAGAATGGGTTTTGAAGCAATTGTCAAATTTTAGATAAAAAAGTGGATAATTGATAATATTGTTTTTATCTGAAAAAAAATTTCTATTTGCATGAATTCTAATATTATATTTGCACCCAACTTTATCTTTGATATTGAAATATTTCGACGTGGCAAAGGTAGGACATGACAGATGGACAACCTTAATCAAATGTAAACTGAGGCTAAAAATCCTATAATGCATAGATAAAATTTTTTAATTAATTTTAATTTAGCACTATATATTAATATATATATATATATATATATATATTCTCTTTTTCCGAGGAAAGTAATTTAATTATTTCTCTGATATTACTCAAAATGATTTATTGAAATTTATTGAAAGTAAATGTATTCTTTCCTCATTTTATTAATTTATTGAAATTTTAACTGTCAAAATCAATATTTAAGCCAAAGAATATAATTGCATATATTTTTTTAATATGAGAGGAAGAATGGTAATAGATAAAATTTCTTCAATAGCAATGACTCTAAATTTTAAAATTTGACCTTTATAAATAAAATTCACTTGAATATAGTTGTATAAGTTAAATACGCGAGTTATATTATTTATTAAACATACAAGAAAAAAAATATTTTGATTAATAAATAGATAATCTGAAAATAATAAAATTTTAATAAAAAAACATTTAATATTTTTCTTTTTGGCCTTATTCACATAAAGCACCTGAAAAAAAGGAAAAAAAAAAAAAAAAAGGAAACTACTGAACTACCGCTCAAGAGAGAAACAAATCCACAAAAGAAAAATGGTAAGAGCATAGTTTTTTCATTATCCAATATTTTATTTTTATTAGGCACTCACCGTCTAATCTGATCTAATGGATAAAATAAAATAATTTCATTCAATAAATATTATTAATATTATGTTGTATTGATATATAACTCAAGTATAATAAACTCAAAGCAGACTGATCGCAGATATTATAAATGTAATTCATATTCAATATGATAGAAATTCAACCTGAAAAATAAATTAAATTTTTATAAAAATAAAATAAAATTGTTTATACAATCAAATGAATTTAATCGAACTGATTTAATTTTAATTTTAACTTAATTTTTGGATGAAATTAATTTGGTTTATAAATTTTTTTCATTTTACTCTTTCTGTCCATTTTGTTTGCTTGTTATTCCTTTTTTTATATTTCAAAATATTTGCAAAGTTTTTAAATTTATACATTTAAATAATTATTTTTTTCTCTCATAACCTTTATGGTTGTTCATTAAATGAAAAAATTTTATTAATAATTAAGGGTTAAAAAAGATTGAATAATTTTTATTATTTAAATTCTTAATATATATGTTTTGTCAAACCATATAAATAAAATAGAACAGAGAAAATATATAAGATCAAAACAAATTGAAATCAAAACTGAATTACTGTAAAGAGTATTCAATAGGTAAAATAAATTTAAATTTAGCTTAAAAGTTCTATAAGTGTACTACAAATGCAAAATAAGATTAATCTCAGTTGTCAAAAGTATAAGAATACATGTGAAAAACTGGTAAGTTTAGTTGGATTCTGTTAGTTTCACCGTATCAAAAATGAATTAAAAACCAGATCGGCCAATAATATAAGAATCCTTTATTTTGGGGATGTGGTCAGAAACGAAGAGTTACAAGACGTAGAAGAAGTGGGAATTGAAAGTCCCGAGGAGAAACTAAAGAGGATAAGGCTATCTTGTAATATATAAATAAGATAGATGACTGTTCGATTCTATCCTAATGGTTTTCTCAATCAATTTGACGGTAGCCGCCTTCAGACCTTTCTTATCTATCAACTCTCATCGTGTGTTTGATCATTTGATGAATGGTAGTCAAAAGATTGCAGTTGTTGAGAATGGTTCAACATTACGCAGATCGAGTTTGAGTTTTGGAAGTAGCTTCAGTTGGAATTGGAGAACAGTATAAAGCTCAAAATTCATTAAGTTTTTAAGCTTGTTTATGAATAATATTTTTATTTGAAAAGTTAAGTTTTATTTTTATTTTTTTTAATTTTTTAAGTTACTCATAAGCTTTTCAAGTTGAATTATTGGTTTTATTTTCTATAAACGAGTAGGTGGCATTGAGTTTATTGTGTGACCTATAATGTTACATTTATTCGTTTGGCCTCTATAACATTATATTTATTAAGATGTCTCTTCTTAATGTATGACCCGCATTAAGAAATGCACACACTATTAATGTATTTTTTAATAATGATAATAATTTAAATAATTATATTAAAATAAAAAATTAATATTTTTTATTTTATGATTATGATTTATTATAAATGATTATTTATTTATTTAAAATATTAACGTATTATACTTATTTATCGTAGTGTGTCCTAAGTGTGTGGATATTCTACTTTTTTAAAAACTATCATATCTCGTACGCTCCCGTCCGCGCACCTAACTCCTGGTACATGAGACTAATTCATACAACAAGCTAATCAATCAAGGTGTTATTTTATTACCAAGAAAAAATAAGTGTTTTTTTTAAATTTATTTTTGTGTCTTTTTTTATTAATGAATGATAAGAAATACTCTCGTCACAACTAAAAACATATTCAGTAGTCTTGGTAAGTCATTCATTTTTGTCGTACTCTGAGATTATTTCCCATCAAAGAGAGATTTTTTTTAATGAAAACTACGATAAATAAATTGAAATGAGAGGAGGTTAGCTCTAGGTTACATATTGATTAGATCAATTATCAATAAACTTAACTTTTTTTTAAAAAAAAAAATCAGTCCAATAACTTAATTTAGAATTCTAACATTTGTCATTTTATAATCCAAAATACTGTCAAATGGTAAATTGTGATACTTACATTTGGTTTCCATGTAAAACAAACTACTCTCCTTTTATATATTATATAGATAATTCTATACACAACTCATTTCACAAATTTAAATGAAGTTTTTTAATAAGTTAGACTATAATGACTTTCAATTGTTTCATAATCCTCCTCCACCTTATCAATTCTACTTTCTCATTTTGATTAACTATTGATAGATTCAAAATTGATCTATGATCTGAATGTTGGCCTCTTCTTTATGGTCTGTAAGGTCTCCTATAAATGAAGATTATTGCCGACATAAATCTTGATATAGTGGAGATTTTATCTCCATTATATCTAATAACTGATGTGTAGATGTCTTAGATAAGATATTTACATCTTGGCCGCCCTTTTATCTTTGGTGGTTAGCTTATTATTTTATTCTATCAAATGTTTCCCCAATAAAAATTGAATATTTATGTCCAATTTCATGATGAAATGAGTTAGTGATGATAGAACTCGGTTAATGATAAGCACTAAGACTCAAAGATGATTAAGCTCGGGTATTCTTTCTTTTATAAGCACATAAACTCTGATGAACGATGAGGCTCAGTAGTGAAGAACACTGATATTTGGTAGTGATGAGTGCTCGGCTCGATAGTGATGAGTGACCGGCTCGATAGTTATGAGCATCGTGGCTCGATAGTGGTGAGCGCCGTGGCTCGGTAGTAATGAGTGTTGTGGCTCAGTAGCGATGAGCACCCGGCTTGGTAGTGATGAGCGCCAAGGCTCGGGTAACCGATTCATTTATGCATTCTAACTGCATTTTTAGCATTAAATACTCACTTGATAGGGTCAGCAACCTTTAACTTGCTTATTGCCTTGTTCACCTTGTCAAAGCTACTTAGCTTTTTCTAGTGTAGTTCTAAGTATTATTCGATTAAGATATAATTTGGTAAACTTGCATAGTTCTTAAAATTCTCTACTAATAATAATAATAATAATAAAATATGGTCCTCACAAACTAAAGGAATGTAGCCATAAATAATTTTTTCTCAATATCCACACAGTATAATGAAAAACAGTTTCAGATTTCTTGTCTAATAAAACATGCATAGAGTATCTCCCTAGCTAGTTGCAATTATAAAAATGCAATCATAGTATAAAAAAATATTTAAATTAAATCATAGTATCTAATTAGCAATCTCAAAATGAAAAATTGATCGAGATATTCTTGCTAGTGAAAGTATCACAAATATACTTGAAAGTAAAGCAGTAGACTTATCAATAGAATTGACTTGCGTTATCATGTTAGATAAAATAAAATAATTCATTTCAAATAAGTTAACATCAGAATGAGAATATCAAAAGAGCGATATACGTACTAAAACAACAAATATTAAGAAAAACGCAAAATTATGTTTTAAAAAACATCAAATGACTTTAAAAAAAGAACTTCATCTCTCAAATAGTAATGTTTAGCATCAATGTGACATATACAAACTCAATATTAAGGCAGTAGAAGCTAGTACATTATTTTCTATAAAGATACCAAGTAATTATTATTAAAGCTTAAATAATTACATGATCATTTCATTAATAAAGCAATTACGTACATGTATGTGGCAATTTTGCTTCCATCTCTATGACTATTTATCATCATGACATTGTAACCAAACAATCCAAAAATTCACACCACATTATTATTTAATTACAGTTAATGCCTTTCCGAAGTCTCTTTTTATTTCTTCCAGTTAATGCGCTATCATTGCTTTTCTCAAGAAGGCTTTTATAAATTTTAATAAATTAAATTATTAAATACTCAGTATATTTTTTTTAATAAATGTTAAATTAGATCACTCTTTAAATAAATTGTATGAAATTTCTAGCAATACCATATAATAATAAAATTATATTTTTATTTTTATGTTATTTATATATCTAAAGGGGTCACTGCACTTTCATATATCAACAATCATACTTGGAATTGCGAATTATAAAGCACAAAGAAATTGCAATGATACAATACTTTGATTTCTCAATTGGGTTGCTTCTACTCATCAAGATGAGACCGGTTGCCCTCCCAAAATAACAAGATGAAACTCAATGACACTAACAAAGTAAAACATTTAGAAAGAGTCGGCGTCCGCCCTTTTTATCTTGGTCTCCGCCTTTTTATCTCTGAATGGTTAGTTTATTATTTTATTCTATTAACTATGAATTTGATTATGGTTTAAAATATAATACTTAATAGCAGAAAATGAATGTTTGTTGAAACATTTTGCAGGACATAATTTTAAAAAATTCTTCTTTGATAAATTAGATATTAAAGGGGAATAAGATTTTATTTAGATGAATAAGATTCTGTTTGAATGAACAAGATTCTATTGCTATGTATTTGTTTTGATAAAAAGAACACATAGTTGTGATGAAATCATAAATAAAATAAGGACCAAATAGTAAAACATACAAGGACTTAACTATAATATGAGGCCCTAAGAGTTATTTAGCCAAGGTTAGAGGAACTTACAACTATTTTCCAATTAAATATTTGTAATAGCCACCAATGAGGAGAGATTTTCTCTCTTTATCCCTTATCTATCCTTAAAATTTCATAGATTGCTTAACAACTACTCTAGCTTAACCTATTCATAGTACCTAAATAAGATAACTAAGCTCTGAATAAGTTTATTCTAAAAATGTCTAAAACCTAAATATCGTAAAATCAATATTCTTTGATCCTCTTCTCCATATTCAACCATCAAATTACTTTTAATCATTAATATTTTTTTAGAATTACCACATTAACTAATGTGATGAGCATGAAACAACACCTCGTTTTTTTGAATCATGTAAATATCCACAAATCCCTATGCAAAAGACACTAGATAATGCCGATATTGAAGACATGACAACAGTGGTCAAAGAGTTGAAGTTGTAAATTCTCTTAGAGACAATGGAAGCAATGCAACTCTAATGGGAGCTATTGATGGCTATGTTGCAATAGCCTCACTCAAGCCTACAATAATTCTATTATTGTTTTGGAGCGACTCATCAAAATGTTGACAACTCTGCAACCACTTACTATCAAAATATCTCATCACCTCATAGATGCAATCTTAGGAATCAGAACCCAACTGGGCAACACTTCTCACCCGAGCACTTGGGCTGAATAGATAAGAGTACAACCCACTCGATGCTAGTAGAACAAAGATCTTAACGTGAATTTGGTGGAATCAAAGTAGAGTCCATTTCAACTACCTCAGGAGGATGAGCGATCACACCATCACATAGCAAGACAAGACGAAGTACTGTATATTCTAGAAATACATTAGACGTTATATAAGGGCATCTTTTCAGTTGAAGGACATAGAGTAATTAATCTAAAGTGAAGCCTAAAGGAGTCTCTAAAGTGCAAGTCCAAGGATGATAATTGTCAAGATGCCACTGTTGAGCCATTCAAATGAGAGAGCAAGAAGCCACTCAGGTCAAACTCTACGGTACCATTAGATAAAGATAAAAAAAACTTGATAAAATAAAAAAGAGAGCAATGTCCATATATTTTATTATTCATAGTTATTTTTTTGAGGTCATAGGAAAAAGATTATCTAACTTGTTAAGTTTTTTCAGAACCCTTACAAAATTCATGCACCTTTCCCTGGGCGTTAAGTGGGGAAACGTGTGTCTAATCCTAGGCAAATGAAAAACTTTAGAGTTTGTTGCTCGCTATATCGAACCCTAAATGGGTGAATAACTTAATAGCCTTAGTAGCTCACTTCAAGTCTTAAATGGGCAAAAAGACTAAGTACCTGATTATCTAAGCTAAACTCTAAAAAAAAAAGGTTGGACCTAAAGAAAGCAAGCCTAAAGAATGTTGAGCAAGCATGCCAAACCTGAGCCTAAAGAAAGGCAAGCCAACATGGTTGAGCTTAAAGTGGGAAGAACAAATATGATCAAATGCAAAAGCGGGCATTGATCTCAAACAAGGACGAATAAAAAAAAAAAAAGAAAAGGCGAGCAAGTATGGTGGAATTCAAAGAGGGGCTAGCAAGCATGAGTGACCCAAAAATAAATAAATAAATAAAAATGTTGAACAAAAACGGAGCCCAAAGAGGGATTAGGGACTATGGATTATGTTTATCTTATGATGTACACGGATATTTTGGAATATCAATGAATATAACACATAAACTGATTCTATCTTTGCTCAGAAAAATACTTTAATTTAATGGAAATTGAATTTTAAAATTATAATAATATTTTAAAATTTTAAGCAATAGTAATTATTTCATTGTAATTTTTAGTATGAAAAATTTAAGAAATCATATTATTTCCTATTGAAACAAGTATCTTTAATATTTTGTGATTATTTATACTATTTTCATTAAAAAACTTTTGCTATATATATTTATTCAAATGAAATGATAAATATATTTTCGCCTCACAAGAAAAAATTCCTGGCTCGTTAATGTCTACAGCTATACGAGATCATTAAGGTTCCGAGTGAATTTATCTTAAAAATGCTTAAAATCTAAATATCAAAAAATTAATATTATTTGATCCTCTTCTCCATATTCAACCATCAGATTACCTTTCAATCACTAATAATTTTCTAGAACTATCAAGTTGTAAAGAAAAGGATCAATGGATTTCTCTGTGTCATTCATACAAAATAGTTATACAACTGTTTGCCGCACTTGCTTATGGTATTGAACTCATAGCTCCTGTTTAACGCTTAATTAACCAATTAATGAAAATTTTGAGTAAGTTTAGTGGAGGATACAATTATAACTAATTAAATTACTAATTAAATTTAGGGATAAATCAGTATAGTTACTTAGAATAATTGGATATTAGTAATATTATAAAAAATGCTGGTCCTTATTTATCCATAACTATCATAAATTTAGATTTTTAACTCAGTTAGTTCTGCATTTATTCTAATCATATTAAGTATTCCCTCCCTTCCATTTAAGTTTATCGGTTTTTGATTTTTCACCAGAATTAAGAAAAAGATCAAATCATATCAATTTTTTAAAAAATAAAGATAATTAACTAATTTATCTTTTTCAAATATAATTAAGTGCAAATATCCAAATAAGGATACACAGATAAAATTGAAATAAAATAATAATACTCGTTTAATTTTCTAAAAGTGTTATCTAAATGGAAAAGAAAATAAAATTAGTAAATTTAATAAAATTGAAGGAGTGGTAAGTAATAATCCAATGAGTTAATTACTTCAATGTAAATTTTGAGTCATTTAATTTTTAGGGAACGTGACAAGTTACATTCTACAACTTTCTGAATTGTTAAGACAGTAGACTTTCTAATGAGCCTTTAAACCAGCAATCATAAATTACAAGGATAAAATCAAAATTTGAATACATAGATATTTTTATATTTGCCAAAACAAAGGAGGGAAGGGAAATGGGAAACAGATTAACAAATATGTGCACAACTCCACAACCCATAACAAGGCAGTATAATTTTGGCATATTTCTGTAAATTTTCATCTGATTACCATTCAATGGGGGTAAATCTTTTAACTAAGTAAAGCCGAGAACAACAGAAGGCGGACAAAATCACGCTCGATACAATATGATTAAGTAAAACAAAACTGGTATTAGGAAAAACAAAACTGGTATTAGGAATTTTCATTCCCTCCACATGTCTGCAAATTCATCAGGCTCCAAAGGATTTGACATCTCGTGCATTTTCCTCCTCTTCTTGGCTTTGACTTTCTTTGCATACTTCCCAGCCTTCTGTTTTTTCTCCAATGCTCGAATCTGGAAGTATCAAGAGCAGAAGCATCGCCATGTTAATTTCAAAATATTATTAAATGGAAAACTACAAACAGGGGGTTATGATCACAGCAGTTGAGTATATGAAAACCAAAAAAAAAAAAAAGGAATTGCTTAGCTTGCACTATCATTCATATGTTATAACTCTTTTACATAAGACACCTTACATTTAGCAAGATGTTTTATGGTTTAATAGTTAAACCAAAAATACTTATGCTACGTTTAATAAGCTGTAACGAAATAAAAATGCTTTTGATTACATTATATTACATTCCATTATAGTTCATCAAATACTACTTGCAATAAGAATAGACATCTTAAGTTAATTTAGTAATAGTAAGCATCAACTGCTTCTCCAAGAAGCTAACTAAACAGATGCTATGCTGCTTATGTGCCAAAACCAATATTAGCTACTAAAAATCTCTGACCTGGTTGGGTGATACATAGAATGGATTCTCATACAGTGTAGGGCCTCCAAAGCTGCCACCAAATATTTTGATAGGATTCAAGCAAAATCGTGGACCAACCTGTATATAGCCATTTTTCCAAGTTGTCAGACCACCAAAAAGAGCTTGCTCACTTAAAAAAAATATAAAAAAAAATCTAAAACAAATCAATGCAAACCTCAACAAGTGTCATCTTGTCAAGGCCTCCTCGAGCAACTTTATCTGATTCGTTATGAGGTACAGATATCTGTAAAAATGAATAACAAAAATGAGCACGGACTTCTATGATTAAACAAAAAGAGGAAGCTTCATGATCGTAAGAAACAATGATTTTGAACACCATTGACCATGTAGCATAAAAATACTCGGTGTAGAATCATCCTGGATCTTCAAAAGCATCCATAAAGTCCAAGAAAAGTAATTCTACCATCATCATCAGCAATTATATGTAGCATGGTCTAATAGCAAGTAAAGATCCCATTAGCTGTCTAAGATGATAGTCCTTGGAAATAACACAATACACCATTGTTCAATAGTGTTGATTTCACTATGATGGATGCCACTTTTAAGTGGACAAGATTCACAAGTTATTTTTCGCATCACATCTGACAATGCCATTAACAGCATTGTAAGGCAACTACCGGCCTCTTATATCCACATTATAGATCCTCCCATTTCAAGCTAGCCCATGCAACGATATAAAAGATACAATGAAAACAAATGAACACATCAACTAGCCACTAGCAGAACAGAGATATCAAGCATCCTACAATTGCAACTAAAATGGACTCTTTAATTGGTTGCAGAGCGTACACGCCCAGGACATGGCCAGGACATGGATCGATCGATATATAATTCAGGACAAAGACATATGTCAAGAACTCTGAAGACAAATACTCAAATTTGAGCAATCTAATAATGGAATACTCTTGTCCAGTACCCTTTTACTGATAAGGAAATCCCGGACTAAGAAATTGAAATGCATAAGATGCAGCACTCCAATTGAACCCATATTACAATCCA
Source organism: Jatropha curcas (assembly GCF_041381405.1). Taxonomy (NCBI): domain Eukaryota; kingdom Viridiplantae; phylum Streptophyta; class Magnoliopsida; order Malpighiales; family Euphorbiaceae; genus Jatropha; species Jatropha curcas. The sequence continues at coordinate 8,165,177 of NC_143153.1, forward strand.
TATTACAACTAATGCCACAATTCACAATCAGCTAGACAAACTTATTCATATACTAAAGAAAGACAACACAAATATTCTCCCAAAAGAAAGAAATTATAACTAAGATGCATGCAACATGTTCACGCCACAAAACAAACAGCAGAATTCAATCCCCTTACCATGTAAAGTTCCAGCTCATCAGGGCCCCAAAAGAGGGATGGGAAGGTACTTATTAATATTTGTCATTATGTAAGATAACAACTTAATGTATAGTGTAAAATAACAATGCACAGGAATAGAAGGTATTATCATTGAGCTTTAGAGGCTCTATTACTGCGTATCTTTTCAAGAATGTACCAAGGGAAGTAGGCCACAAAACTCTAAACGAGGTCCAAATTACCTGGTAATTGCGAAACCATATGTGATCATCAGCAATGGAGAAAACAAAGACATGATCGTGATAAGGTTTAGATTTCCGGTGCTCCTTTGGTGTTCCAAATATCTAAGAAAAAACAAACAAAAAACTAAATACTTTAAGTAGCATATGAAAGCACCTCAGAAATACCTACATAACAAAACAACATTTAACTATTAGCAATCAATGCAGAATGTAATTTGCAAAGAAAGCTCAATTGAATTTGAAAAACCTGAGACGAGAATATTCAGTGATTTGGGATTCCATGCAATAAAAATTTATCATGTGTAGTTAATAGATTTCACAAGGTATTCACAATCAGCATATAACTTAAAAGATTGCCTTGAAGAACATTGCCAGTAACAGAGCAAGATCAGTGAATCCACAAACTAATTATCCACCAAGATGATTTCCCTAATTACGCTGGACAAAGCTATTAACATGTTTCTGTGTATGAGATAGAGAGAGGCATTTAAAATATTTCACTACTGCAGCTACCATATTTGAATTGAGAATATTTCTTGATCAACTTAGCTATTGGCTGGGATATTTAGGAAACATGTATGAATTTTTTAAATTTTGTTCTTTAAGAAAATAAGTAAACAGCCATTTCATCCATATTATAAGGTATAGTGTGAATAAACGTTGATTCAAAGAGGGGAAACAAAATATAAACACCTGGATTATCATTTCCTTCAACAGTTTCCAGTGGTCATCTTTATCAAAATTAGATGAGAAAGTCAACAGAGGCCGTGACCCTTTTAAATGATTTCCAGTAAGCTTCAATTCTTCCATTGTGTGCACTGAAAGAACAGAAAAAAACAACTTATGATGATTGAGTCCTTTTAACACATAACCATAGGAACTAATAAATAAATTTAATTAATTTGCAATGATAGAAAAACTTATAGATGAACACAACTAATCCCTATTGGAGAAAATGCCAATGAAAACAACACATGACTCGAAAAAGAAAATATTACCTGCATTAACCAAAAACTTCACTGATGGACCACTAGGGCATTTGGCCATCCATAAATAAAGATCTTTATGTTTTCTGCACTGCAAAATACAGAATATTGTGTGAGTCCTAACATCAAGGCAACATAATCATATTTGTCAGGCAATATGGTATTTTATCAAAAACATAAAGCTACAGCTTTCAAAATTGCCAGGCCATGAAAAAAATAAAAAAGGAGCAGATTTGCAAATGAAACCACTATCATGTTACAAGCATTCTCCAATACTTATAGCAATAAACACGGAACACACATATGAAATGAACCCATTATTCTATAACCAACTAAAATAATTTCGATAAATCAAAACTTACAAAAATAAATTTATTCAAAAATCACCTCAAAGAATAAGCACGAAGAACAACTCTTCAGCTCAACAAGTTCATTAAGTGCCATCCCTTTACTACTTTTGGACTCAACTTTGTTATCCTTCTTACAATGAGGCAAAAGAGACACCACATTCAACATCAAGTGCCGATACCTGACCAATTTATCAATATACATGTCAAAACAATAAAAAACAGTGCATGAAAACAAAAACCCATAAATTTATAGAGGGAAAAAAGTTAAAGTATTTCACTGTAACAATAAATAGTTTTACTGCAAGATTTAAAACCCAGAAATATAAGAAGGAAAAAGAGTTAAAATCTTCTACCTGTAATTGATACGGCGCGAACATGTGACCAAAACCTTCTCTTTGTTCCTAAAAACTTGAGTTTCAGTTTCCTTAACTTCACTTCCATTGTCTTTCCAGCCAAGGAGTGTTCGCTGAGGCCTTTCTGGAGCACTTTCATCCTTCTTTGAAGGGGCCGTGACCTCTGTTTCACTGATTTTTCGCTTCTTGCCCATTTTGAATACTAAAATATTTGTAACGTAAATAAAATTTTGTATACTACTACAAAACGTAAATAAGCATGATGGATTATGGAAAAGAAGAAAGAAGAAGAAGGAGAGAGCTCACCTGTTTGTTGCTGCTTCTAGGAGATGGCGGAGAGACACGTTGGTTCTTGTTTAAAGAAGGAAAACGGCAGTGAATAAATTAGGGCACCATTCAATCGATTTTCTTAGAGCTGACCTGTACTTGTTTAATTTTGTCAATTAATCTAACGGTTGAAATACATTTATTGAATATTGTTGGTAAACACATCCAGCGGTCCTCTAAATCCATTCAATAAAAGATCATCTTTTAAATGATTCATATTTTTGAGTTACTTTTCGACCCGGAGGTCAGGCTGTTCGTGCGACGATTTGATTCGGTTTAAAGCAATAACCAAATCAAATTTAAAGTAGCAATTTGAAAAAATTAAACGAAATTAATCCATAAAAAAATACAAACCAAACCAAATCTTAGTGTATTTTGAAATTTGTATTTTTTTTTATGTATTTTAATGTTACATTCTTTTTCTGGTCAACTACTACAATTATCAGAAGGGGATCATATTATTATTTGATATTGATGTTCAAATTTTTTTTCTTCTAAGGATGACTGAATAGATGTAACAATTTCATTTGAGGTTATTACCCACTCTTTAGTTGATGTCTTGAAACTTGCTTAGGGTGCGGCTGGTCACCTTCCTCATACTTGTTATTAGTGGCTCTCACTTGCAGAGTTTTGGTACAATACCTTTTGTCTCTCTCTACTATCATATTTCTCATTCTCAAGACTTATGTATATGGCATCTCTGCACCTCCACATTTACTTTATTTTCCAAATGAATCTCAAGTAGCAGATGTGGACATGTATAATAGGGAGAGGGAAGATACAATTCACTTTCCTTAAATAGCAACTACAACAAGCTTCTTATAGAATGAATGCAAGTTGACAAACATCACGGTGAAAGGGAATTTCAGATTGGAGACATGGTGTATTTGAAATTGAAATCTTACATGCAGCATTGTATCACTATATTGGCAAGGTATCTACAAACTTCAGTTACCAGATGAAGCTCAAATCCACAACGTTTTCCTAGTTCCCTCGTAAAATAGCTCATTCATCTGTTAGTTCTTCTCAACTTCCTCAATTTGAGCTCCATTTTCACAAGCCATTATTGACAGAAGAACTGTTAAAAGGGCCAATCAAGGTACCACCCAGTGGTTAATTCATTGGGCCAATTCTTCTCCTGTAGATGCCACATGGGAATTTGCAAATCACATTCAGTTGAGGTTTCCATCTTGCAATCCTTGAGGTCAAAGATTTCTTAAGGAGGTGTTGTTATGAAGTGAGAATGTAATTGCAGAAACGACAACGTTTGTTAGGTTGAAGTGAATGGATGAAACGCTGCGTTTGGAGGAAGGGGACCTTAGCCTAAGACTGCCACCTCCGCAATGTTTGTTAGACATTTCTGTCATCTGTTAGTTTGTTCTGATTTGTTCATAATCAATAAACTGCCTCTGAGTTTCTCGCCTCAAGTTCTCTCTCTTATTCTAAATTCCCAATTTGATTAGAGCTTATCAAATTCTTGTTTTTAGACTGAATCTTTCCATGTCTCAAACCAAGACCAAACTATGAATTTGTTTGTCATAATATCATCTGATTGCAATAAAAAATAATAATAAAAGTTTTCACCACAACCAATCAATAAAGAGTTTTACATGCACATTTACATCCACCATCAGATTAGCCAAAAGCTCACAAAATCATTAGTTACCAAAATGCTTCTGGTAAAGAAGCATTGAACAAACACATATCATAAGTCATAACTGCAGTTCCTTCTCTTTGCTTTGCCTGGCAAAGTAAGCCCTTAAAACATCCAAAATTTTGATGCTCCTTATAATAAAGTACAACAAAAGCAGCAGCAGCAGCAGCAAGAACCATTCAGTTCTTTTGGGCTTTTTCATTGACTTATAGAGTATCTGGAAGTCCAATACTTCTCAATTTCCTCTGCTGTTCTTCCTGGAATCCTCCCAGCAATTAGAGACCACCTGCAGAATTGATTTTTTAACAATAAGGTAAGTGAAAAAAGAAAGGAAAGTAGGAAAGATAGACAATTAAATACAAGCTTAATAATAATCTTAAAAATTATACTACAAAATATCATTTCAAGCAAAATTTCAGATATTCAAACAGAAAAATATTCTTTGTTAAAATGTGAGATTTCTGTTATAAAATCTCAAGAATTAGTTCTATTGAGAATTCATGGAAATGAAAAGAGTTAGCTAATTTTAATTCATATGCACGAAAAGGATATGAATATATGATAAAATTTTCACTCTTTTAAAACCAAATAACAAAATGAAATCTTTTTATAGAAATTGGATCAATTTCCATTCATTGAGCAAGCCATTACAAGGCAAGAAGTAAAATAGATAATGGGAAAGAAAAAGAATTATTGAGCCTACCTTTCACCAACCAGATTGAACATCCTAACAATTAGGGTTTCCTCATCCTCTGAAAATTCAGGCTTAGAGTCCTGGCTAGATTCATCTGCAATTTGAATCCCAAAACCAAAAAATCAGCAAAAAATAACCATTAACTCCATTGGGGTATCTTCAGAACAAGAAAACCAAGAAAGCAAACCTCAATTAAAACCTATAGACAGCAAAGAAACCCATATAGCATAAGGGCAAGAAAAGAAAATTGACAAATAATAAAGGAATTATTATTGATATATCTGATATTATTTACTACCTCTAGAGTCAGCAGAGATATTATCATCACTAGATGAGTGATCAAAGTCAGCCATAAGGAATTTGAACCTGCAAACACAGAAAATGAGAAGAAAGTAAAGAGAGAATTTTCTTTTCTTTTTTCTTTGTAAGACTCAAGAATTTAGGGATGTGGATGATTGATTCCATGTGAACCAAAACCGCGCTTATAATGGTGGTTGCTAATTGATAGAGGAGAAGAGTGGGTGGTGCGGGAATGGTAGTTGAAAGGAAGTGTCGATAGTCCAAGTTTGATAGGTAGTTGGGAATGCTTAACCGTTTGGTTGGAATGAAAATGATTGAGGAACTCTTCAATGTGACTGCTCATACCTATGTATGAGATACTTAATACTTTGGCGCTATAGCATTAAAAGTTATGAAATTCAAGAATTTTTATTCATAATTATAGTGATTATTTCTGTTAATGTTTAATTTTAGCATCTTAATCTAGGAAAAAAGTGAATGAATAATTTTATTAATAATTATTGTAAAATTTTATGTTTGAATTACTTTATGTAACTTGATTAAAGAAATAGAAAAAAAAAAAAAAAGAGAAAGAAGAAGCATTTTCTATTTTATCAAAGAGAATTTTGAATTTGAATATAAATATAAAAAATTAATAAATTCAAATCTTTATATACAATCCACAATTTTAATTTTAATTATTTTACAAAGTAAGAAAAATTCACAACTATTAAATTAATTCAAGGATCAGCACTTGATTTCAGTTATTCTCAAACCTTAATTTCTTCATATGATGTTGTTTTATTTGTGTTTGCTTACGATGATTATTGGGAGTTATTAATTAAAGAAAAACTTAAATTGTATATAAAATAAATTACAAATTTTTTTATGTAATATGTAAAGTCAATGTATGAAACCTAAAAGTCTTACTATTTTAAGGTTTTACATAAATATCATTTTACATAAATAATATATGACAAAACTTATCTTAGGAAAAAAAAAAAAACAGAGTATATCCTTCTTAAATGCCTTTTTTAAATTGATTTTACTGATATTTTAGATTTTAATAAATAAAGAAATTAAAAATATTATTTTATTTTATTTTCAAGTATGAAGATTGCATGGAAAATATTTTTAATTTCTTAAAAAAACAAAATTTATTTACATTGCATGGAGTATTTTCCATAAAAATTTTCATATAATCTTAGCATAATCTTTAAAAATATTCTATTATTGACCCGTAATCGTGTATGATATTAAAATTAAGATTAAATAGAAGTATTTTCCTTATTTAGTTTAAGATTTTTCCTAATGCTAAAGAAATTTAAGATCTCTGCCTGCAATTACAAGAAAGATAATAAACAGAGTTGATCTAATATTTTAATCAAGGTAGATGGGAGTGGATGATCATGATTTGAAATTGCAGATGTAGGGCCCAGATTTTGAACCAAATGTTGTTTACTGAGACACAAAATACATTCAATTAGTCAATTGCTGTCTTTCACATGGAAAATGTTTTGTAAGCGTTTTAGTTAACAAATATAATCCGCTCTCAGCAGTAATTAATTAAGAAGCAGACAAAGAAGCAAGACAGCGTACCTAACGCTGCTGGTGGAAAAATACTCGAAGAATTGATTATTAAACATTTTGCTTAAAATAAAAAGTTTTGATTATATTTCTTTTAACGAAAAAGACAAATTAAAAGGAATAGCTTTTTAGATAATCAGATTTGTTTTGATAACATATGTTCTTTACGTGTATTTGTGGGGGTTGTGCATCGAGAATTACATAATTTTTAGTCTCATCTCAAAATATGTGAAGATAAAAAATATAGTGTTAATCTGATTCTAATAAGTATATAGTCCCAATTCATTTTGTCCTATTTCTTGAGACGAGACAAGATGGCATAAGTCAGTTTGGGAATCAATAATTTTCCATAGTCTTATTAAATTATTTTTGATGAAAAAAAAGATAAAATTATTATATTCATTGATTATAATCAAACAAAATTCATTTATATAAATTTGAATTAAAAAAATAATCAAATAATTAATTTTAATCATTGATGACCTACTATTAAAAATTATAATATAAAATTTTTAAGTAGTTATTTTCTAGTTAATAAAAGAATTAAATATAATAAAACAACTTTATATATATATATTATAAAATTTAACTTGTAATTGTTTTTATTTTTGTTATTGTTATCTTTAAACTGATTTAAATTCGATACTTACTTAATTTAATTATGAATATTATCTGAAAAATAAATAATAATAACATTAGGCATAACCATTAATTCAGTAATCAAATTAATTAAGGTTAATATTTTCTCTTGTATTGATTAGTCTTTTCATTTTTATTTATTTAATATTTATTCAAAAAATATAGTAGAATAACAAAGGAAAAACATATATTAAAAATTTTATTTAATTAATTGATTCATTTTATATTTAGAAAAAATGCTTTTTTTCGTATTATTACTACCTTAGCAAGCAATTGGTGTCATAAAAAAAACTAAAAATAAAAAAGATGAAATAATTTTCATAGACATAATTTGAAATTCATAAAAAAAGCAACTAGAATTTTAAAGAAAAAATGGGATGGGAATCTCGATTTTCGAGATGGACAGGATGAAACGGAACTTAGATCGATACAAGTCGATTTTAATGAAAAAATCAGTTTCGTCCTATAGTTACTTTTAGAACAGGACTCAAGATGAGACTCGTAAATTAATATTGAATTTTTTTCAAAATGAAAAATTTGGGAGAGTTTTCAAGAACGAGTTGAGATTCCCACAGTCCCATATACACCCACTCACAGGATTCATATTCCCAATGACTTAATTTGAATCAAAATTTATTCAAAATTCTTATAGGTTAATAAATAGTAAATGGAAAAAAATAAATCAGTAAAATTAAACATGAGATCCTTAAATTTTAAATTTATTAATTAATACTTTGATTCTTTCATACAAAACAAATGCATCAAAGTGTTAATGAAAATTACAAGAAAATGATCAAAATATTGACAAAAATCATTAAGTCAAATAGCTCAATTACTATAATTTAGATACCAATTTCAATTGATCGTTAAACATAGTTATTTTGAACAGAATGACCAATGTGGTAACGAAATCATAAATTAGAAACCTCATAGTTAGTTTTTAAAAATAGATAGTCGTGTATTAATTTGACTATAACTCAAGGATTAATTTATTTTTTTTTTCTTATAATAAATTATTAATAGTATTTGAAGATAACTCTAGAAAAAAATTTAAATGAATTTTTTCTAAAATCAATTACACTATTAAAAAATTATATTGCAAAATCTACTATTAACAATAATTTTTATTACTTATTATAAAAATAAAAATGATAAAAAATAGTATAGAGAATATACAGAGATATATGAGATATAGTTCTTATTGTTTACGCGATTTTTTAATTTTTATGAATTATGGGATTGAATAATTGATTTGTAGTTTTTTTAGGCTTAAATTAATTAATTAGGCTTTAAATATTAGAGGCACATTATTTAATTAATTCATTGCTAATGGAGGTAGTAAAGGTGTGGTTGCAACAAAAGATCATGAAATTGTACCTAAACAAAAGATGACACTTTGATAATCCACAATTGATAAGCATTTTTAAATTGTTTTTTTTATTGCCTAATTGCTACTTACTCTCTATAAACAACATCACTAGTTATATGGAGCAATTTTTCGAAATAGTAGGAATTTTAGAAAGTAAAAGAAAATGAAATTTAATTTTGAATTTATTCCGAACATGAAAATTTCATTTAAAAATGAGTTCTAATTCTATCTAGAATTCATTTGAATACGAACTACCCGTGCTTTGCGCATGTTATTTTGCCAGTTTATAATATATAATTTATAAACAATATATATTTTTAATATAGGATATTATAATATTCATTTTCCTCGCGAGTTGCTTTATTAAATTTTTATTTTATATAGAAATTATAATGCTGTTAATGATAGGACCGCGCGTACCATCCAACCCCGAATTAGTATGATATTGTCCGCTTTGGGCCAAGCCCTCACGGATTTGTTTTTGGGCACCTCCCAAAAGGCCTCATACTAATGGGTTGGGTTTGAACTATTATATTTTGGTTCCACTTCTCCTCTTTATCCGATGTGGGACTTGGGAGGATATCCCAACAGTTAATTTATTAGCAAAGTTTTAATTAGAGTTTATAATTCAAACACTATTAGCAAAGTTTTAATTAGATAAAAGCAAGACACCTAACCTGAGCTTGATATTCAGACACTCCCTTTCTTTCTCTCTTCTTCAATTTTAGAAAAGAGATAAAAAAAATAAAAAATAAAAAGGATGCATTTGGCAACAGCAGCTACAACAAACAAAATTAATGCATGGCTTTGAGACTTTAATTTGAATTTTTGAATTTCATTATGTCATATTGCCGTTGAAACAAGTCTTTCATTTGTTAAATGATAATGAAAGGAGACCAATATTTGCAGATAAAATTAATATCATAACATCTTAAAATTACTTTTTGAAATTAGTGAAAAAATCTAAGTAAAAATAATTCAAATAAAGAAAATTATAAAAGTTTTCAAGTATAGTAAATTAAATTTTTTAGCTATTTTCTACAATTAATTAGTAAAAATTATCTTTTTTATTAATGACGTAATTTTTAAAATTATATACAATATTATTTTATGTTATTTTTTTTTTTTAGCAAAGAAAATATATTGAACCAATTGGACTAAAGAAAAGTTGCATGTTACTCATGTCTATTTTTCAGTGAATTGTTTTTTTCTATTTCTTTTTTTTTTTTTTGAGAATCAACATTGAAATAATATTAAGAAAAAAAAAAAGTTATATCAGCCTTAATAAAAGTATCTAAGAATGAAGGACTTCCTCCATGAGCTCCTCCATACTAGAAGAGAACTTCCTTAGCTAAGTTTTTTTTTTTTTTTTTCTCCTTTTGAAATATCTTTTTTTTTTCTTTTCTAAAGTCTATTAATTAGAAAGGAGATAGACATTTTATATGGTTAAATTCTAAAAGGAAAATGCATATTTATTTAATAATATTATTTAAACAATATCTTCACACTTGCTCTTGTTTATTATTTTTTATGGGATTATTTATAATTTTAATTGAGTTTAATTTATTTACTATGTCGAACTAAATATTGTTACTAGAGATATGATGTAGCTTAAATTCAACTCCAATATAATATTAGATTTGATTTCCTTTATTCAAGTAAAATTTATTATTGATCTTAATACTTTCAAGTAGAGTTTCTTTCCTGTATTGATCTATTTTATTAATCACTGTCGAGAGAAGAATTTTTGATATGAACATGGTAATAAATTTCATAAGAATAACAACTTGATGCGAGAGTTAGATGGTTTGACTCGTGGTGGGTTTTCATAAAATTAAAGGCCTTAATTTATGGATTCTTGAATAATCATAAGTACTTAATGATTTAATCTATGTTTGATTGCGCCGGTGAGAGATGGGTAATTGAATTGGGTTAAAATAGCTAATAAAATATCGAGAAAGCTTATTAGCGATTTTAGAGTTATTTCTCCTTCTTGAATAATTGAAATTGATTATCAAACAAATACGATAAACTGGATAGAATCAAATGAAGTCAAAATCCCTAATAACCTTTAAACCTTGATTTCTTTTCAACAATTACTTGCTTGATTTTTTATTTATTGCTTTATTTTATTTCTTTTATTTTTACAATTATTATTCTTATTGTCGCTTAGATAATAGTAGGTTAACACAATTTTGATACTTGATATACAATACTCGTGAGAACGATACTCTACTTACTCTTTATTACTTGTTGTCATTTCATATAGTTGTGAATTTGCTTGTCAGGAGGAGGAGCTTAAATATTTGGATTGCCATAGGTAGGAACTGCACATTTTGTGCTCAGATAGAATAGGCAAATGCTTGAATTGAACATTTTCCAATTGAAGTTGTAATGTGTCTCAATCTTTCCCTACTTTGTAATGTGTCAATGATGAATGAAATTGGGGTTTTTTTGAATGAAATTTGTTAATTTTATAATGTTGACAGTAATTGACCATGGAGTAATCTTAGTTTCTAGTAATGGTCTATTCCTATAGATTATCTCTTCTAAAACTACAACCCAACACACACTTCAAATGGTGATTATCTAATTACTTAATTAAGGACTAAAACTCAAATTACTAAAATAGATGATTTAACTTGCTTCACTGTTTCTCTCCTTTAGCTTAAAGTCCATTAGTGCCATTAGATTTTGCAGGCTTCTGCAATTCAAGGTCATTAATTTGCTTTCTTGCTTATATTTCTTCAATAACTTTCAACTTCATTTCCCCGTCTTTCCCCACAGAACTGCGTAGAAACCAGCCACAATCAACATACAACCTACAACACCGAACAGAAAATAGGTAAATTGTACTGTAAATTTTTACTCTTCCATAGCCATTAACAGCTTTTGCATCAGATTTCTTTTTTCTGTTACTTATAATTGTAAGACCCTAAGAGGCGTTAGGTTATAGGGAACAATTGTTAGGTTTTTTCCTCTCAATTCAAGATTATGTAGCTTACAAGAGAACTAAATTTCCACGTTCAATCGCTTCTCAAGTTTGTGGTAGCAACACGGTTTGACCATATGGGAATTGGTGATGTAAATGGCCCAAAAGTTCAAAATGGAGCTTTTTTATCCTGATTTGCAAGTTCAAGGGCCTATCTAACCTTTATTCCTATAATAAATTTGGACCCAATTTACTTATTGAAGATAATTTTAAAGGGCTTTTAAGCAAGTATCAGATTTAAGGTTTCACTTTTGACTAAATGTCATAAAAAAAAATACTTATTAAGATAATAATAAATTTGATCAAAAAAATTTAGTAATACCAAAACTGATCTTGCAAGAGAAATGGGAAACAGTAAAACAAAGGAAACACCGGAAACACCAAAAAAAGGAAACATAACAAAAAAAAAGAAAAAGAAAAAAGGAAGCACTAAAAAAAAAGAAATACTGAAAAAAAGAAACAATAGAAAAGGAAACAATAAAAAAGGTAACGCTACTGACGACTGGTGACTGAGACAACATTAACAATAAATACGATATATATGGTATATACGGTATATATATATATATATATATATACTGTATCAGTAAATATTGTAAAATCGATTAAATACATAATAGATATATATACATCAATTAACACATTTCATCAAACCAAGTAAATACTATATATATACTATATCAATAAATACTGTAAAATAAATTAAATACAGAATAGATATACGTATATCAATTAACACATTGTATCAAACCATGTAAATACGTTGTATCAAACCAAGTAAATACACTGTATACATATATACTGTATTGTATCGATTCAAACAGAATCGAGAGTCCTACTTTATCTCTACATTAGTTACTGATTATATAAAAAATTGATAGAGATATTCTCAACAATAAACAACATATCAAAAACAGAAATTAACTTACCTTGTGAATAAAAAATGAAACCATGGAACAACACCGATAATGAGAAGAACGACAACAAATGGAGAAAGAACGATAAGAAAACAATGGACGACAACAAAAGAAGAAAGAACTATCAGAAAATAATGAGGGCCGGAAAAACAGTAGTAGAAAAATATTATTAACATATTAAAAAAAAAAGAAAATAATGGTGAAAATAGGAAATTAATAAAAAAAAGCACTAATATAGATTAAAACACTGGAATAGGAAATTAATATAAAAAGGAACACTAACATATTAAAACAATGAAATATTAATAAATTAATGGCCTACTAATAAAAAAAAGGAGACAATAGCAAAAGTATATCACAAATGACAATAATTTAAATCTTAAAATCAAATTGACATTCGGTAAAAATAAGTTTCAAAAAGTGACATTTACTACAATATCTCTAATTTTAAATTTGTCCCGAGCTTGAATTATTAGGAAAAATTGAGTTACAATTATTGACACAATTTTGATTTTTATTCTACAATATGATTATCCTCACTAATATAACAAAGTTGGTAGCATTAAGATATCATTAGTCCTATAATTGCAATATTAAAATGATAGTAATTAAATTTCTTTAATTCCTTTTTTCATGACACATTAGGATATTTTATTTAGAAGTGACGATTTGATTTTTTTGTTACAATTTTGGTTTCCTCCTGCATATTTGGAGGTTTTTATCCAAGAAAATTTGTGGAATAACAGTCCCTATAAGTGCAAGTATTAAAATCAAATTTATAAGATGAAATTGAAATTATAAAGTGAAAATTAAATTTCTTGGATTTTCCTTTGTACATGAAGCATTAGATTCGCAATTTAGAGGTAATTCTAATAATTGAAGTTAGAATTACAAGACGAAATTGGAATTATAAGGTGATAATAATTAAAATTAAGTTTTAATTCCAATAAAATTGGAACTAGAAATTTATTAGAATTATAAGTATAAAATTGACATTGTTTTTTATATAATTGAGTTACAATCCTAATTTCTACAACATCACCCTGTAAGTGCAAGTATTGAAATTGGAATTATATATAAGCTCACATTTAAATTACAAGGAGAAAGTAATTAAATTTGTTTAATTTCTCTTTCCATGACACATTAAAGTACTTTATTTAGAGGTAATTCTAATTGAAATTGGAATTATAAGATAAAAATAATTAAACTTCGTTAAATTTTATGTTCATGACTCATTAGAGTATCTTATTTAAAGGTAATTTTAAATGAAATTGAATTATTATTTTGACATCCCTTAAGGGGCTTTGTTATAGGTTAAAATAGGCTCACAACTACTTATACGTGCATGACTCAAAGGATGATTTTTTTTTATTTAATAATTGACAGAATTTGTACAATCTATTCCATCAATTAGAATCGAACTAAATATAACTGGGACCACTTCTATATTAGAGAAACTCGCAGCCGATATAAGAGTTTATCCATATACAAAATCAATCAAAAATAATTTTTTTATTAAAAAAATATTTCTAACTATTTACTGAGAGGAAAATAATAATAATAATATTTTAAAAATCATTTATTGATTAGCTAGATGTATAGTTCGTGTGTATGCAAATTTTATCTTATAAACTATAGCCCTAAGCCATGTACGTAAACACTAATTTTCAATCTCGTTTACTCTTCTTACCTAGAACCATCAGTCATGGTTTCCATCATGATCTCACGAAAGCTTCCCTCTTATTCTTGTTTTATTTTCTCCAATTTTGTTGCTAAAAACACTACATTTGAATCCTTTGCTCATTACTCTAATTCCATTTCCACTCAACAAACAGAACCCGTAAATCCCAATTTCTATTTCTCCAGTTTTACTTCACCAATGGTCACCCCCTTTCTATCTAGCCTATTTTTCTTTAATCTTTCTTCTATTTTTTTGAATAATACTTCGATTTATGTCTTTTATTATATATATATATATATGAGTTATTTGTTGTATATATGAGTCACACGAAGATCTCCTTTTTGAACCAAATCACGAACAAAATGAATATCTATTTCAAGATCCTTGGAATGAAAGACATGATTTTTACATGTATACATTGTGGATATGTTATCACAATAGATGACTGGTGATGGTACCGTATAACCAAGTTCTGTTAGTAACGACTTAACCTATTGAACTTCAACTGCGGTTGAAGCCACTGCCCTATATTCCGCTTCTGTACTAGACCTAGCAACTATACGTTGCTTTTTAGAACTCCAACTTATCGGTACTTTCCCAAAATACAAAATGAACCCCATAGTTGAAGTTTTATCCGAAGGATCTCTTGCCAATCTGCATCTGAAAAGGCATGAAAAACTATCTTCGACTGAGAAGTTATATGAATACTAAAATCCATGGTGGACTTAAGGTATCGAAGCAATCATTTCAGAGCTAGCCAGTGAGAGGTGTCTGGATGTTGCATGAACTGTGACAACTTATTGATCGTAAATGCAATATCCGGTCGTGTGAAAGTAAGGTATTGCAACTCGCCAATCAACTTTCGAAAGGAAATAGGATCCACTGCAGAAGACCCAGATTTTGATTTCTTCAAATTACTATCTGCGACAATTGGAGTAGACACTACCTTAGCACCATCCATATTCCCTCTTTCCAGAAGAGTTCGAATGTAATGATGCTGGGAGAGAAATAAGCCATCCGATGTTTTATGAACATCTACACCAAGGAATAATGACAATGTCTGAGGGTTTAACGGAAATCTGCTCCCTAAAGCTTGTACAAATCAAGAGATAAATTTTGAATCATTCCCTGTTATAATCAAATCATCCACATACACAAGAAAATAACAACAGGTAGATCCTTGCCGATAAAGAAACAATGAATGATCACACTGAGATAACTGAAACCCATACTATACTATGAACGATCGAAGAGCTTGATACCATGCTCTCGGTGCCTGCTTTAAACCATAAAGAGCCTTAAGCAACTTACTAACATGATTGGGCTTGGAAAGATCTTTAAACCTAGGCGATTTTTGCATAAAGACCTTCTCCTGCAAGGGACCATGCAAGAACGCATTATTAATGTCAAGCTATATCAAGGGCCATGAAATCGAAACTGCCAAGGTAAGCACTATTCGAATTGTAACAGGCTTCACCACCGAACTGAAAGTATTAGTATAATCAACTCCTGGTCTCTGATTGTATCCGTGAGCTACCAACTTGGCCTTATGTCGCTGTATAGAACCATCTGCATTTCTTTTAACCCTGTAAATCCACTTACAACCAACCAGATTATGAGGAGACTCAGATGGAACAAGTACCCAAGTTTTATTATCAATCAAAGCATTAAATTCAGCCGACATAGCAGTATGCCACTTAGGAATGGCTAAAGCCTGTTTTACTGTAGTTGGTTTTGGTACTTCAGGAAAACAGTGCTTGGTTACATGATTTAATATTTTTGGTTTTCGAATATTATTCTTTGATCGCGTAATCATTGGATGATTATTCACGGTCGGAAGAACTATAGTCGTATTCAAAGAAGGAACAATGCCGGTTGGAGTTATGGTAGAAGGAGCAGAAACTTGTATAGGTGGTAACGAAGAAGCAGTTGAACCCGATAAAGCTTGAGAAGATAACGAAATAGGTTGGTTATGAATGGGTACGGTGGGCATTGTGTTTGGAACAGCAGAAGAGACAGACATAACTGATGTAGGAACGAATTGAGTAGTCATGGACAGAGGTTCAAAAGAAGGAACATTATACAAACTCGACGAAGATAAGGACTCTTGAGATTGTGGAGCTTGGAAGGGAAAGGTGTTCTCTATAAATATAACATGCCGTGACTCAATATACTTATTCTGACTGAGATTATAGCAAACGTACGCACTTGTATTTGAAGAGTAACATAGAAAAACACACGGAACAGACTTGGTATGAAACTTAGACTTCTTGTAAGGCCTCAAATAGGGATAACAAAGACACCCAAACACATGAAGAGACTAATAATTAGGTACCTGACCAAATAATTTTTGATAGGGAGACAAATAGTTTAGAATTAGTGTAGGCATGCGGTTTATCAAATACGCAGCGATTTTAAAAGCAAAGGTCCAAAAGGAGGAAGGTAAACTTACCGTTTGAAACAGTTTGAGACCAGTTTCAACCAAGTGCCGATGACGACGTTCGGCAACACCATTATGTTGTGGTGTATGAGGTGGGGGCTTGTAAATGATTTATGCCAAAATTTTAAAAGTATTTCTTAAGAATGACATATTCACCACCCCCATATGTATAAATGGTCTTTATTGTAGAATTGAAAGTATTTTCGACAAGCTTTTGAAAGACAGGAAAAAGTTCATAAACTTCAGACTTTGCTTTGAAAGGATATAACCAAATGTACCTTGTGTAATGGTCAACAAAATGATATAATACCTAAAGCCATCAATTGAAGTAATCAGGGTAGGTCCCCATAAATCTGAATATATCAGTTCAAGAGGACTACTTTTTAAGGAAGAATCACCAAATGTTAACCTCTGGCTTTTATTATAACGACAAGGATCACACACACTTTCCTTAACAATAGACACAGGAATGGAAAATTTCAACAAAACAAAATTGAAAATCCTTGAATTGGGATGACCAAGACGTTGATGGCACGACACAGACGAAAGACGAACATGATGACAGCCAGAAGACTTCAAGTTTCGAAACGGATGAAGCTTATGAAAAGTTTGATCAAGCAGACCCCTGATTAGAACCTCCCTCGTGAATTGATCCTTAATAGGATAAAACTAAGAAAAAAATTCAACCGAAACTTGGTTAGAATCATAGAATTGAGGAACAGATATAAGATTTGTTTTGGCTTTTGGCACATACAAAACATTGGAAAGATAACACAATTTGTAAGATAAAGGAATTGTACCAGAACCAACATGAGTAATAGACAAACTTGAACCATCTGTTAGTTGTAGTTCATCATTCCCCTCATGTGGTGCATGAAGTGAGAGATTTTGCAAGTCATTTGTAACATGATGCGAAGCAGCAGTATCCAACAACCATGGTGAATCACCACTCGCTTGGGTGCTAGAAAAATTACGTTGCGGCTGTTGATTCAACATATTCCAAAAGTAATTTATAGCCTTGAAACACTGTCTCACTGTATGTCCAAAGCGTTCACAAAATTGACATTGAACCCTCATCTTGGAACCTTGATAACCACCAGATTGTAACTTATTTCTAAAGAAGCCATCAGAAAAACCAGTTGCCATAGGTCCACCTGCCATCAGTCCACCTGCCATAGGTCCATCTGCTATACGATTCAATGAGCCATGTTTCGACGAAGAAGAAGACTTATTTGTATTCAACTTTCGAACATGATTTGCAGTAATTGGAGCAGCATCATAAGAGGGATCCATCTGCTTAAGATATAGTTCATGAGCCAACAATTTATCTTATAGCTCATCAAATGATATCACAATATCATGCGCATGAATTACAGTAGCGATATCGCAGAATTTTGGTCCAACACCTCCCAGAACCTGAACAACCAAATCCAAATCACTAACTGGACTTCCACACAATGATAATTCCTTTGCAATCTGTTTGACAGTAGTAAGATAGTCTGAAACTGATCGAGAATCTCATTTTGTATAAGATAACTTATCACGGAGTGATAAGATTCTTGTAGCCGATTTATTTGCATAGGCCACCTGCAGTTTCTTCCACACCTCAGCCGATGTTTCAGCATCAACAACCACATTCATAACTGAGAATGAGAGTGATGACCGAAGAGCAGTAAGAATCAATTGATCCTGCCACTCCCAAAATTCAAAATCAGGATTGGGTACCTGTTTCCCTTCTTGAGTAATAAACGCAGAGGGTATCTGTACAATACCAAGAACATAACCCATAAGGCTATGACGTTTGAGTAAAGGAGAGATTTGAGCTCTCCATGTTGGATAATTTGTAGCATTAAGTTTTAATGGAAACTGATTTCCATTGATAGATACAAGAGAACGACCTGAGGTATGAACAATATTTGTAGTACTACCAGAAGCCATTATCGAAGCCATAGGAACTGAAAGAAGAAGGAAAACGAAAAAGAAAAGAAAGAAAAGAGAAAAAAAAATATTTGGATCAACGCTCTGATACCATAAAAGAGTTTTATTTATTTCTGATATGAGAGTTGCTTAAATAGATACAAGAGAGTCCTATGTACACTGACCTCCTATAACAACCAATACAAAACTAACCAATCAAAATAAAAAATTAGTTACAACAGAAGATATACTCAAGTGGTTGATTTTGATTTTGAACCCGAACTGCTATTATCTCTAACACTAATCTATGTTCCATATCTGTAAACGGTTAATTTAATTGCTAGTTTGATTTTTTCTCAAAAGTAAAGAGAGCCACTATGGAGTGTTCAATCAAATTTAATTTGTTAATTTGATAAAATTTTATTTTAATTTTTATTCGCACTGTAAAACAATTACGGTTGACTAACAACTTAAGTGTGCCAGGTATTGAAGTTTACCAACTATAGAATAAATTGCGCCACCTGAAGTTCTTAATAAAAAAACTGAAGGTTTTAGCTCCGTGATAAATGCTTCACTAACTGTTGGAAATTAATAGACAGTAAAGAAACTAGAAATTCTAGAAAAATTATACAGGAAATAAAAATTATTTTGAAATTGAAATAATGTATTAATAATGATTGGAATATAAAAGACAATTTGAGAATGCTTGGAAAATGAAATTATATTGAACATAAAAGAAATTGAAACTGCTATTTGCTTGAAAAATTATAGTTGAGTTTGATCTTGAGTTTGAGTTTTTGGAGTTGATTGTTGGGGATTGATTATGTGTTTGGAGCAGTTTTATTCATCCACCTAAACTCCGTATACTTGCATAAAATTAATTAATTATGGGCTTTCAGTATTGAAAGGCCTAATCAATTAATTTTAAGTCTAGATAAATTATAAACCTACAAATCAAGTCCATAATATATAAAAATTAAATATGGTATAAACAATTTTTAGTATTGAAAAAGGTAAATTTTAACTATCGATGCTTAATGAAAAATTAGTATTATTTGAATCATTATTTTAGTTTACATTAAATAATAAAAACAATATATTTATATATAAAAGATAAAGTAAATATTTTATTTCATAAAACAAAAATAAAAAAATATTTTAAATATTTAATAGTTTGAGTTGATATTTCAAATTATAATTTTCTTTTTAGAGAGATGGTTAAATAAACCTATTAATTCTTTTTGAAAACCATGTCCATGTTAAAAATTACGTATCACTTTATCTAATGAATAAGATTCTTTTTATAAATGTAACTTACCATATATTGTAATAGAGTTTGATTTTTGGATGATATGATAAAAAAAAAAAAAAAAAAAAAAAAGCAACCATACATAAGGTATGAATTGAATTAACTCATTTTTGTTAGTTAGTTCATTCTATATACGAGAATCGAACATGCATCATTAATTTTTCGGACATCATATTAGTTGCAAATTTACTAAATGCTCATCACACTTTAAGTATTCTCTACATTATTTCTCCATCATACGAGAATCCTACACAAACTTGCCAATGACACTGACATATTGACAAGAACAATATTAGCAACAAAGGTGAATGTATTTTTTTTTTCTTAATAAAAAAAAAGAGTTTAAATTTTTAATTTTTTTTTCAAATTTAGCTAATATTTGTAATTTTATCGATCAATACTT
The DNA here is from genome assembly GCF_041381405.1 of Jatropha curcas. Taxonomy (NCBI): domain Eukaryota; kingdom Viridiplantae; phylum Streptophyta; class Magnoliopsida; order Malpighiales; family Euphorbiaceae; genus Jatropha; species Jatropha curcas. The sequence goes on from NC_143153.1 coordinate 8,185,453, forward strand.
TGTATTTATCTTTTTTTTTTTGTCAATTTTGACCTTCTCTAGAGTCCGATTGGGTATAGATCCGAAATATTAATCGATAAAATTAAAAAATTAAAAAAAGGAAAAATAAGAAACAGATAGTCATTAAGACTTTTATTTAAGAATTATGATTTTTCTAATTTTAGCATCAATAATTAATTTGAAAATCTAATTAATTAAAAATAACTCCATATTATTTATTGGCAAATCTAAACGGAAAAAGAAAAATCAAGCGATAACATTTGGTAGTAGGGCCCTTACAGTTGTCTTGTGAATGGGCTGTTTTATTGTGTAACAACCTAAATGTCAAGGTGGGGTAAAAAAAGGAAGGAGTATTATTTTTTTACCACAATTAAACATTAATTTCAGTATTAGAAATTGGCTTGCAGATCATATACTGATAAAAAAAGCTTCACCTTCAAATTCCTTCACAGGTCTTCCCTAATATATTTTCATATTGTATGTTTCTTTTTTTATTCTTCATTTTTTTGGCTAGATTATATATATTGTTTATGGACTAATCATTTACATATATATTTTTTATTTTGAATAAAATTTAGGTTCTTGATGCTTTTATCTATTAAGCTTGAGGTATGTGATCCGATCCGACTTTATTTTATATTTTATTAATTTTTACTTATTTGTGCTATATACTCTATTTTTGGAATTCAATAGAAATGAATTTCTTTATTTTTTACAAGAATAAAATTCCATTTTTTTTAAAATTTCCTTTTTTTTACTCATCGAAATCAAATCTCATATATTTAAGTATCAAGAATATTTTTAAATTATTATATTATTTGTTCAAAATTAAAAATCTACACAAATTTGTATATTATATTATTAGAAATGACAGAAAAAAGGGGAAAAAATTGAATCAAATGAAATCTTGTTCAAACAATTGGAATCCTATTGTAAAAAGTTTCACTTGTTCATTCTCTTGCCAAATGTGAAACAAAATTAATAAAGCTATGCCTAAATGAACTAAATAGTCAGCAAAAGCTAATTTAATTATGTTTAATTAAGCTTTTTAATTTTTTTTAAATGGACTAAATGAGATTTTATTAATTCAGTTTGTGATTAGATAAGCACTAGTTTTAACCATGGAAGATGAACAAGTGACATTCCTAATTGATGGAGAAGAAGCAGAAGTGAAGCCTCTAATTTCAATGTCCAGAAACGCGACAATAGGCCAGCTAAAAGAGAAGATAGAGGAACTTACAGGCATATCAGTATGTAGACAAACACTTTTTCACAACAATTCTAGATTATTCGATTTCTGCACCATTAAACGTTATAAGTTTGGCTCCATAGCTGGGGTTGTTCTTGAGGTCGCACCGGTTCGCGATCAAAGTGATGTTAATATCACAGTCACTTGTCCAAATTTCAAAATCAATGTCAAGGTTAACCCTAATAAGGAAACTGTCTTCCAATTGAAGGAGAAGATTGGCAAAATTTGGGGAATTCACAGTAATGATATTACTCTTTGGAGACTTTCCAGGAAAATGCAAGACCATCACAAGTTGTTCAAGTACTATGTCATAGAAGGTTCAGATGTGCAATTCACTAGGGTTGGGGAACCTCTTATGTTCTGAACTTCTGATATTACGAAGATTTCTTTTTTTCTTTTTTTCTTTTTTTGAGCATTGGGAAGATAATTCGAACCCCGATCTATTATCAGGTCGTAATGCATTTACTATCAGACTATGCCTTGGTGTGCTATTATGAAGATTTCTTTGACTTTTTGTGATCAATATTTTTCGGGATATTTGTGATTAAATGTTAATTTTAAATTTTGTTTACATTTTCCTTTGATTTTGATGTGGAATTTGGGTCGGCAATATTATAAAAAAAAAAAGACAAATAAAGAATAGAAATTTTTTTATTCATCAATTTGGTTTTTGTTGCACCAAAAAAAATTTTAAATCTACCTGAAATTATAAACTGAATAGAGTTGATTTGATTTTTTTTTTTACTTTGATTTTATATAATATTTGGAGAAAAACACTTCCCCAATTTTCATTTAAAAAATTTCAATTTTTTTGATCATTCAATATTTCGATTTGATGAAATCGAAAGCTCAACATTAGTTCAATTCATGATTTTTCTTACTAATTGTAAGTGAAATGTGAAATTATCGGCGATAAATTATATAATATATTTTTAAAAAATGGGGTTACACTTTTCACGCAATGACATCTATTTAATAAAAATATTATACATAATTTAATTGTTATTTCTCTTTGATGTGCTAAATTTAGTGGGTAATTAAGATGTATAAATGTTATGCGGTTACAGATTTGAGTTAAAAACCCTTACCTTTTGTCAATTTTTAATTGGCGGAATACATAGTTTTACCATTCAACTGTAGAAAAAAAAAAAAAAAAATCTTGTATCAACACCCAAAATTTTAAAATTGACTTTGTAGCACTATAAACTTCATGTTCTATAATTGTTTCACACCTTGTCATACTAGCAATAAAATTTTAAGGTTTTTGGATATTATATGCGAAATATTAATTTGGTATGTGATTAATATAATTGTTGACACAATAATTTTCACATTTTTTTTGACTATTTTATAGCTTTTAATTGATCTAATTTTACAAGTTAAAGGTGTTTAATAGGTCAATTAAAATAGAAATAATTATAAATTTGGTGCCTGAACTATTCAAAATTTTCTATTTTAGTGCCTGATCAGAAAAGTTTTGCAATCAAGTGTTAAACCACTTAAAATTTTTCAATTAAGTGTCTATTGTCTACATGGACAATCAGAATTACCACTAGGATGGCTGGGACCTACAGAATAATAGTAAATATGCTGAATAGGCTGATTATAAGTAAGCCATGTAGGCTCAAATGCACAGCATATGATCTGGGTGTCTAAAATTACTAACTTGCCCTTTTTATCTCTATCTCCTTCAAGCAACAAACTAAAAGAGTCAGAAAGTCTCAAACCCAGCTACTGTAGAATCTTATTTGCCACCATCATCTTCCTTATACTCCTTCGAAACCATCCAAAAAAATTCACTCTAGAAAACCTCTTACTTGCTAAACAATCTTAGCCACGATATCAAAAGATACATTTGAGATCTTCTCCCTTCGTCTCAGAACTGTTATACATTTAAGGCTTTTGCCGAAAAATTTAAAAAATCGATTTCGACAGATTATTTGAAAAATCTATTAATGGCAATCTCTACGGTTGATGGCGATCTCTAAAGTTGACAACAATATCTACAATATCATTTGAAAAATCGATTCCGACATATCTGATTTTAGATATGAGATGCGCGTTTGTTGTTGCTTCATTTAGATTTTTCAAATCGATGGAGTTCCATTATTTGAGATAATCACAATCGCTTCCAGATACAGTTTGTTATATATGCAAAAAGGCACATGAGTCCTATCTTGCAATGGATGAGGAGGAGACTATTAGAAAGTTGTAAGAGCAAAAATTTTGTTTCCGAAATCATGTTTTTTGCTTATCAAAAATGACTTAATGCCAGGAAAATTGTCCTTCTTGATGAGTTCAATGTTCACCAATTTTTTAATATTCTACCCTCTCAATTTAGTTTGACAAAAACTGCTTATAATGCTGTGAAAGAAGCAAGTGTTTTCGTTGTTTTACAACCTAAACCTTCTACCCAAAATATCCATAGGAGGAAAAGGAGGGTTCGTAACTATAATAAAGGTCCCAAAGAAAAATATGATTAGTCTCACAATCTTGATCCTAAAGCTAATGTAAAGAAAGAAGAGAAGTGCTGATTTTGCAAGAATAAGGAAATGAATGCACAAAATATAAGATCCACTTAAAAAATATAGAAGGTAACACTTTTGCTTGCGTTTATTTTAAATCCCATTTTGGCAATGTTCCTTTTAATTCCTAGTGGATTTTGAGTTCATTATTACCGACACTAAAAGAAAATCAGTCTGTTACAGTTCTTCCCCCCTTAAAAGAAATTCATCCTTGAAATGGTCCACACAGATCTGAATGTACCAGATCTAACACATTCTTCATTCTGGAAGGCTGAGAAATCTTGAAGGCTACTCTATTCTGCTTTCCTGCCATACAATCAGAACATTTCTCTAAATGGACTTTATCCAATCCAGATAGCACGTTGTTTTTTACCAGAGTTGTCATTCCTTTTTCACTCATGTGGCCTAACCGTTTATGCCACAATTCAACTGTACTGTCATCCTCTGCTGCATTAAAAGCATCTCGGGAGAGCTTCGCATGCATCACATACAACTTTGGGTCTTTCCTTCCATTAGCTACCACTATGGAACCTTTTGTGAGTTTCCACTGACCATTTCTAAAGGTGCTACAGAAATTTTCAGAATCAAGTCTGCCAACCGAGATTAAATTAGAATGCATGTCTGGTACATGCACGACATCTTTTAGAATTAATCTCGAACCATTTTCTGTCTCCAAGAAAATATCTCCCTTACCGACGACTTTCAACAGTTTGCCGTCTGCTATCTTGACCACACCCAGATTGTCTAGTGTGTAAGATGAAAAATTTTCTCTCCGAGATGTTGCATGAAGTGTAGCCCCACTAACAATTACCCAACTGGTTTCCTGGGTTGCAAGATTGATAGAATAGTTGGAACTCAGCAATGACATTGGCTTCATCATCACTGCTTTCTTCTTTCTTTGCTTTGCCCTTGATCTTCTCCTGATCACTTTTGAACTTTCGGCAATACCTTTTAATGTGCCCCTTCTTCCCACAATGATGGCACACAATATTGGCAAATCTGTTTGATTTACCCCTGCTCTTATCTCTTGTAGTTGAACTTCTAGATCGGCTCCTCCCTCTGGGCTGGTTATTTCTTTTAGCATCTGCTAAAAAAATGTCTGACTGAGATGAAGAAGGATTCTGTGCTTTACGTCTCATTTCTTCATTCAGAACAACATTTTTAACAAATTCCCAGCTAACTCCACTATGTGGTGTAGAGTTTGTTATTGATATCTTCAAAGTCTCCCATGACTCTGGTAAGGAGCACGATAAGGCCGAGGATTTTATCATCAAATTTTATGCCCATAGATGACAGCTGGTGAATAATTGCCTGTATTTCACTCAAGTGATCTGCTACAGAAGTACCTTCTTGGTATTTGAAATTCATCAGCTTCGTCAAATAAAATAATTGGTTGTTGCCGGATTTTGAGGCATATAGCTGTTCAAGCTTATCCCATAATGTTCTCGCATGAGTCTTGTTACAAATGTGGTTGTATACATTATCATCGACAAATTGTCAAATATAACCACAAACTTGTTTATGCTCGAAAGCCCATTCTTCATCAGTCTTGTCTTCCGGTTTGCTTGAACCAAACACGGTCAAATGCATCTTGGTTACCATAAGGAGATCTCTCATTTTATTTCTCCATATATGGTAATTTGCGCCATTTAGACTGATCATTTTGCTCGTTCTAGCTTCCATGACTTTTGAGTGAATAGTAACCGTATATATGAATAGTACTAGTATACAAAAATAGTAACTGTGCACGTAAATAGTACCTGTATGCGTGAATAGTACTATACGTGAATAGTACTATACGTGAATAGTGATGGGCTTAACAGTGACGGGCTCAGCAACAGTAACGCCAATAGTAACTATTCACCATCAACCACGAGTTACTATTTTACTATTCATCACTAAGTCGATTATTTATTTTCACCAGCGGACTGCACCAACGGACTCGTCGTAATTTTCTCGTTTTCGTGGTATATTTATTTTCAAAATATATCCACAGATCTGGTACAGCTATCAATCTGGTTGGACCGACCGAAACCTTCAGCTCTGATACCACTTATTAGGATATCGGCAATAAAGTTACGAGAATAATTACGCAGCGAAAAAATAAAAATTGGGACACACAAAAATTTACATGGTTCACCCTCAACTGTTTAGGGCTACGTCCACGGGACCAACTCCAAATATTTCTTCCACTATGAAAAATAGTAGGCTTAGAGAGTAATACAAAATAGTGGCACTCACAAGTATTTCCCAAAAAAAAATACCCTAATAATCTTTACTATTTTCTAAAGAACCCTCTTAAAATTGAAAACTCTACCATTCTCTCAGTTGGTATATATAAAATGAGGAAAATCCTCTCCTATAAATAGGAGAGGAAGACGCGTATAAAACGCATTTTCTACTAATTTTTTTTTTTTAAGCATGTGAGTCTCGAGTAGGCACCGACACCACCAACCAAAGAATTTGTGGGTAAGCTTGTGAGTCCACTTGAGTAGGTACGGACACTACCAACAAAGAATTTGTGGGTCCCACTTGAGTGGGCACACCACAGCAAGTCCACTATGTTTATCTACATATTCCTCCAATTCTGAACTTAACCCTTATTTCAATTCTCTCTTTCCTCCTCCATCACCACCATGTCCGGCGGAAAACGACGGAGGATCAACGCCAATTTTGAAGATCTTCCAAATGAAATTGTATATGATATTCTTTCTAGATTACCCATCTCTTCGTTAGTACAATTCAAATGCGTATGCAAATCTTGGCGCACCTTAACCCAAGATCCTAATCTTGTTTCTCATTATCTTTCTAGTACAATCAAGAAAGATCCTTGTTTAGTTCTTCACGGCCATTTTCCTATCCGAAACCAGCTTTACTTTATAGATTTTGCTGCGGACCAGGAGAAGGACAAAGTTAAGAGATTAAACGCGCCGTTTTCTCCTGTAATGCCGGAATTCGACGTGGTAGGCTCATGTAATAGTTTGCTTTGTTTAGCTGACTCGTTGTATCATGATTCTGTGTATATTTATAATCCTTTTTCAAGAAATTACTTAGAGTTACCGAAATCTTTAAACTATTTAGACCAAGAAGTGGTTTTCGGGTTCGGATTCGATCCCAAAAGCTATCAGTACAAAATAGTAAAGATTATTTACTACAGAAATGGCCATGGCGGCGGCGGTCATCCTCGTGCTCGAAGACTTGTTTACACACAATCAGAAGTTCAAATTTTAACTCTCGGCGACCGTGAGTGGCGGAGTTTAGGTAAAATAGCTTATCAGCTTGTTCGGCCAGCGGAGGCTTTAGTTGGTGGAAGACTTCATTGGGTAAGCAGAATTATAAGGTACAATCCAGTTCGGAGGATAATCTCATTTGATTTAGCGGATGAGAAATTCGAGGAGGTTCAAAAGCCGGAGTGGGGTCGCCTGGGTGAGCGGAGTTATAATCTTGTGGTGTTAAAAGGGTGCCTCTCAGCTGGGGTTTATTGTTATGATGAAAGAATAGAGATATGGGTAATGAAAGAGTATAATGTGAAAGAATCTTGGGTTGAAGAATATAGCATTGGAAGTTACATGCCAAAAGGGTTGAAGCAAAATCTTGGAAGGCCATTTTTAAAGATTTGGAAAAACTTATGGAAGGGAAGAGTTGTTAGTGTTTTAGGAGTTTTAAAGAATGGAGAGGTTTTGTTGGAGTATAAAAGTCGAATTCTTGTTTCTTATGACCCAAATCTTGGAAAATTTAAGGATCTTTCATTACAAGGAATACCGCAATTGTTTCAAACAATTGTTCATGTTGGAAGCTTCAATTGGATTGATAGTCCTATCGATCGATCGATTGATACATAGAAGAAGGAGAAGAAAAAGAAGATGTTCATGTTAGTGAGTTGATTCTTATACTTCAAATCATCAAAAAAAAAAAAAAAAAAAAATTTATATTATTGTGTTTCATGTCTTCATTTATGTAGTTTTATTACATTAAGTTGCTTACATGTTTAATCAATTTACTTCTTTTTTTTTATATATTGAAAAAAAAAATGATCTATTGATTATTAGAAATAGATTTTAATTCTCTATTTATTTGATTATCTTGTTCAAAGTTATTAAAGTTTAAATTTACTTATGTTAACTAGATTGATGATTTTTCTATAAATGCATATTTGTGAATTGATGATGTTTCTCGAATTTGAATTAAAAATTATATTTGGAAAAGCGAGAGGTAACGGAGAAATAATTGAAATAAATTTAATTACTACATAAAATATAATGTAATTTTGATGTCTAAAACTAGTAGACACATTTGAAAAATAAACATTATGTTTATACATTTTGAAAATTCTTTATCTCTCTATCTATCTCTTTTGAATTTTTCAAAATTCCATAAATATGTAAAACAGTATTGCTCAAAAATTTACTTCATCAAATAGTAATTAAAAAGTTGTTATTGAAAACAAATCATAGAGAAGATGGAAAGGAAAAAGTCAGAAGTTAGCAACGAAAAATTACCCTATTTTTTAGAAAAGAAATGTTGAGCATCATGACTAAATTATGTTGAAATAGAAATATCTTTGTTTTATGAGGGTTTGATCTTACCCAAATATCTTAATTATTAGAAAAATAATATTGGGGTTGGCAAGTGAAAATGGTATTTGATTCATTGACCATTACATAGAGAACCTCACATCACCCACCAAAAATAAAAAAATAAAAAGGGCCATAAGCATTGCTAATTTTTCTACACAAACCAACCCACCAGCACAATAACAATTGTATACTAACAATGAGAAAATAAACTAAATTAAGAAACACCTTTAGCTATGCCTTTTTAACCAAATAAAACATTTGCACAAGAAAGCTATCTTAAAGCCACGCATCAAGAACAAGAAAAAGCTCCAAATGGCTTAGCAACACAATATACAAAGGTTCCCTTTGAATATTGGAATTCCTTTTCTTCGAAAATTATTTGCAGCCCCTAAAAGAACCTTGCTTTGACAAACCTTTTCCCTATTTTAATTTCTATTATGCCTAACCATCCTCTCATGCCTTGTGCTTTAATGTTTTTTGCACCTTTATCTTCTTTTTCTTCCTCCAATCATGAAGCAAATTTTTTTTCTTTTCTTGTTTCAACTTTCCACATTTTGGGTTATACACAATTTAAGAATCGAAACAAAACTCACCTACTTGCACATTAAGATATTTTTCAGATCGATTTTAATACATTTTTATTATTTCATATCGATTTTAAGACTAATTGATTAGTTTTTACAAACTGAGCCGAATCATCAAGAATTTCAATCTAAACTGAGTAAGTTAAAAATATAGAATCTTTTTTGAGCTGTTGATTGAATCGAATGAAATGAGTCGATTCGATTTTTGGTTCAGCTCAATCGGATATTTTACACAGCTCGCTAGTGTGTTTCTTGTTATGCTTTGTTCTCTCATCCACTGTCATTGCCTTCCAGCTATATTATATGTATTAGAAAACAACATATATATCATCTAATGCATGACCAATTTCACATTAAATGATTCTAAATTACACAACTATTCTCATAAATTTTCACACCCCCAATATATTTTAATGGAAAGATTATCATTATGAATAGTATTCGTGAATAATATTTTAATAACACCAATATAAAAATCTCTCTCCAATAAAAAAAAAAAAAAAAAAAAACTTAAAGTACTAATGAGATTTTGGAACTCACGTTCCCATTATTTGCATCTTGAACATAGTTTTGAAGCGTTGTACTTTCACAACAAACATGTCTTAATATAAATTTCGAACAAAAACAAAATTTATTATAGAGGTTAATGTTTCTAAAATCGGATTGAAGATGAAAATGGATTAATGACTGTTCTTTTTTTTTTTTTTAGAAAAATTTATATCAGTGTGAATAATTCAACTAGTTGATTAAAAATGAGTAACTATAACTTTAGAAAATAAAAGTATTATTGTTTTCAATATAACAATTAAGAATTACAAAATGTATATAAGAAATTTAATTTGACCATCTCCCAAAATATTGTGTGTTCCATATATATAGCATTAAAAAAAATTAAATAAAAATAGTTCTGCTTAATTAATTGATATAAAATTTCCTCAAAATCATATGATACAGATATATTAGTAAAAACAAAACCCGATCTCTGTTGACTTGTTATTCATTTATCCTTTTTTTTATTTTTTATTTTTTATTTTTTTGTGTAATGCTTTAAAGACCTCTATGGTTAACAGTAGCATTGAACTCAATCTTAGGTATGCTTGATTTCAAGGATTATTCCATCATATTTAGGCACATTGCCTTTTGTTAGCAAGCTTCGCACCACATTAAGGATTATTCTATTTTTCTATTCGGATACACCATTCCGCTAAGGTGTATAGGCAGCTGTGAGCTCCCATTGAAAGCCTTGGTATGCACAAAAGCTTTCAAATTTTTTTGAGCAATACTCTCCACCTCGATCAGTTTGGAGAGTTTTAATGGTCTTTTCTATTTCATTTTCCACATGAGCTTTGAAATTTTTGATTGCATTAAAAGTTTCTGATTTCTTCTGCAAAAAATAAACCCAAAATTTTTTAGTATAATCATCAGTGGAGGTCATTAAGTATCTTTTATCTTTATTCGAAGTTGGATTACTTGGTTCGAGATGTCGGAATGAACCAAGTCTAGCACGTGCTTTGCTCTCCATGACTGACCTTTTGGAAATTGTAAATGAGGTTGTTTGCTAACAACACACTCTTTACAAACCTGAGAGGGAAAGACAATATGAGGAAGATCGATCATCATATTTTTTTATTGGAGAGTTTTTAATCCACCAAAATTTATATGGCCATAATTGCGAAAATACCAAAGCCATGAAGGATTCGTTAATTCTGTTAACAAGCACGATTGGGTAGATTGGACAGCTTGAATTTTTAATGGGAACCACTTGTTTGCACTTATTTGCATAATGGCCCTTTTCACAAGCATTCTTTTGAAGAGTTATCACATAATCCTTTTCTTGCAACTAACTAGCACTTAACAAATTATTTTTCAAGTCAGGAACATAAAATACATTAGAGATAGTTTCTACAAAACCATTCTTGGATTTAATTTTAACTTTATCTTTTCTCATTACATTTACTTTACAATTGTCACCAAATCTCATAGTAGTATGAAAACTTCCATTTAAATGAGAGAAAAAGAACTTACTACCACACATGTGATTGCTGCACCCAATATCCATATACTAAACATCAGAGTCAGCTTCTTCATTAGAGTGGACATCCATCAATAGTGTTTCTACCTCTTGACTTTCTGTAAAGTTTGATTTCATCGCCTTCTCTTTGTCATTAGGCAGTTTAGTATGACATTCAAAGCGACAATGACAAGATTTATGACATATGTAGCATTCAATATGAGATTTATCATGTGGCTCATCTTGTCCTTTTTTGCTTTGCAATTGGTCACCTTTGGAATTGTGGTTTTACCAATTCCCATCTCTATAACTTCTCCCTCTGCCTCTACCTCTACTTCTTCTTCTAGAATTTGAGGATGGAGGAAGAGTTGACGCCTTTGTTCCTTGCTCATATGTTGTTGAGCTTCGTGCACCTTTTGTTCATGGACCAATAAAGAATTTTGGAGTTCATCAAGTGAGAGCCTGTCTATGTCTTTGGATTCTTCGATTGAGCAAATAACATAATCATACTTTGGTTTTAGTAAGCATAATATTTTCTTTACAACATTGACATCTTCCATCCTTTTGCCATGGAAACGCATTATGTTTGCTATCCCCATGGTTTTGCCAAAGTAGCTGGCAATAGACTCTCCATCTTTCATTTGTAGAACTTCAAAATCTCTTCTTAAGGCATGAAATTGTGCTCGTATCACTCTTGAGGAACCTTTGTAATTGTCTTTCATTGAGTCCTAAATTTGTTTGGAAGTTTCTTTTTCAGAATTATTTCTAGGATGCTGTGATCAATTGACTGAAAGAGAAAATTATTTGCTTTCAAATCTTTTAGCTTCAGCCCTTCCAATTCAACTCTTTTTACTACTGTCAACACCTCACCACCTGCTGGTTCTTCTATTCTAATACTAACAATCTGCCAACATTCTTTAGATTTGAGGAAGTTTTCCATTAGCATGCTCCAATGATCATAGTGACCATAGAAATGAGGAATAGCTGGCTGAACAAAAATTTTTGGATGCCATTAGTGAAAATGCTGCTAAATTTCACTCTAAATTATTTCCCCTCTTTCTCACAAGTGTTTGTCTCTCTCTCTTTTCAAAATACTCATAATTATATCGCATAAGCTCTAATACCACTGTTACAAACTAGGCACAGAGTAAAATAGAAGTGAAATTAATGCTCCATTAGATGTTATTCAACAAGAAGCAATCTTAAATAGGCATACAAAACAACTGAAATTGCAAAATAATAGCAACAAATGGCCTAACGAATAGGAAATCCCAATAACTAAACTTGACTAATTCTTCAACATTTAATAGGTCAAAGTAAAAGTTGAAGATGGTAAAAGGTGTTTTTTTGTAAAAAGTATAGGGTGAGTCATGTATACAATGATTTCTAAATGTTTACCTACAATAATATGTAGGCTTACTAGTTGTTCTGACCCGTTTAACTTAGTCGTTTATACTAGTTGATAACATAAGGGTGAGCAAATTGTCGATTTTGTTCAAACTAAACAGAATCAAAGTAGAAAATGCAGAACCTAAATTTTCAAAAGTGAAACCAAACTAAAAGCAAGTTGGTATTTAAATCGAATCGACTGGAACTGAACAAGTCGGTCCAATCTTTTTTGGCATATCAGCTCAATTTTAAGCCTAACCAATTAATTCCTATTAAATAGAGTTGAACCAAATAGTAGGTTTATTTCAAATTGAGTAAACTGATCAAGTCAACTCCTATCAAGTAGGTTGACCGAACCAAAATGAGTCTGTTTGGTTTGGTCAGTTGATATGCACACCCTACTAATACCTATTGTTGATAGTTGATAGCTAGTAGTTGTTAGCAGTTAGAAGATGAATTTTAATGTTTGGTAAAGTTTTTGTAGTGGTTGCTATTAAAATGGAAAATCACCATCAAGTATAAATATATATTTCTAAAATTTTTAAGTATATATTATTTCTTATTTTAATGTACATAAATAAAGAATAATTTAAAATTTTTGAATAATATTAATAAAAATTTATTATTTTAAATAACTATGAATGAAATGATAAAAAATATTAAATTAATACCATTATTTTATTAGTAATTTTTTTTAAGGTTATAAAGTCTAATACGAAGTGCTCCAAAATATAGCTAATGGAATTAGTTTAGCTATTAACTGATTAAGCAGACATTTGGTTCAATTAATTCATGCACCTAATAGTTGATTTGTACTAAACAATTAGGATGTAAGCGTTTTGTAACTTATAACTAATAGAAGTTCCTAATAGCTGTTAATTCCATCAACTATGTTTTGAAGTTTTTTTCCTATTAGCTTCTAGCTGATTTGAAATTATATTTATTTAGACTCCATTAACCTAAAAAAAACTACTAATTAAATTGTTTCTTTTAAATTAATATTTTTATAATCAGTTTATTTATAATTATTTTAAAATATTAATTTTTTATTAAATATTATTTAAAAATAGTAAGCCTAGTCCTCTTTTATTTTTTTATTCATACCGATTTTGGTATACAGTGATTAGCTTCCCACTCTAAATTTTGGGGCTCAGACAAGTAATTTATTTATTTTATTTATATAATGTAATATAATAAAAAGAATAATATTTTCACTTTAAAAATTAAAAAAAAATACTTCATCTGTTCTCTTACTTTAGAGGAAATAGAAAATTTGATTAGATTAATAAAACAATTTAACTTAAATAATAGCCTCAAAATATGCGTAAATTGCCCTTGATTTACATTAGATACATTTTATTGGTATTAGAAACTATAATTGACATTTTTATTTATTCAAGAATGCATTAATTACTATTGTTTCTCGGTAAAACTATGGGAGGGAAATATTCACATTATGCAAATTTAATGCAAAATTTAAACTTTACTTTGGTAAAAGTTTTCAGTATGAAAATTTTCATTTTCCCTTTACATGAAACTAGTAGTCGTTTTAGTATATATGTGCGCAATTATAAAAATTTTTTTGGAGCCAATTTTATGAGCAATGCAATTATCTCTTAAACTTCCACAAAATTGGCCATATATAAACATGTAAGGAATGGGTTGTTCTTTACATTGAAATTTATTCTTTCCTAACTTAGGCAGTACTTTACACATGAACCTTCCCCTATCAATCATAAACCCATCAGAACTAATCAAGCTAAATGGAACTCCTTTTATTCTAGAAACTTTGTTGTAGAAGTGGCTACAACTCATGTACTTCCAGACTTGAACTCTGCACCACAAGAAGAACGTGTTGATACTGATTTACACTCAATCCAAGCTAAAAGTGTTGCTCCTAACAAGAACAAAAGAGGAAACAAAAGGAAAAATAGACTTGATTACATTAAAATATATGTAAGCGCAATATTATTAGCTGAGATGAAAGAACAGATACTAAATGTGACAACATATGAAAAAGCAGCGTCCACATTAACATCTCCGTGAAGACAATCTACAAAATTTGGCGAAATACGATGCTATTTTCAGAGAAAAACATAAATGTCATGAAACGCCCTTGGAATAGAGGTAGTAAATGTGTTGAAATAACATTAGAGAGAATAAAGCAAATCCCCTTACGATGTAGAATGATAATCTATTCTTTGGCTGCTGAACTTGGCACATCCGCTTCATGCGTGCAGAAAAAAAATAAACAAGGGGATTATTAGATCTCACTCAAATGCAATCAAGCCTCTGCTCAAAAATGACAACAAGACATCCATAGTTGATTTTTTTCAATTTATGGTTAATCCAGATACAGTTTATTATATATGCAAAAAGGCACATGAGTCCTATCTTGCAATGGATAAGGAGGAGACTATTAGAAAGTTGTAAGAGCAAAAATTTTGTTTCCGAAAGCATATTTTTTGCTTATCAAAAATGACTTATTGCCAGGAAAATTGTCCTCCCTGATGAGTTCAATGTTCACCAATTTTTTAATATTCTACCCTCTAAATTTAGTTTGACAAAAACTGCTTATAATGCTGTGAAAGAAGCAAGTGTTTTCGTTGTTTTACAACCTAAACCTTCTACCCAAAATATCCATAGGAGGAAAAGGAGGGTTCGTAACTATAATAAAGGTCCCAAAGAAAAATATGATTAGTCTCACAATCTTGATCCTAAAGCTAATGTAAAGAAAGAAGAGAAGTGCTGATTTTGCAAGAATAAGGAAATGAATGCACAAAATATAAGATCCACTTAAAAAATATAGAAGGTAACACTTTTGCTTGCGTTTATTTTAAATCCCATTTTGGCAATGTTCCTTTTAATTCCTAGTGGATTGATACTGGAGTATATATTCAGATTTGTAATACCTTGCAGGGGTTCAAAAATAAATGGAAGCCAAGTGAACTTGGAAGATTTTTTGTCATAGAAAAAAGGTATAGAGTCAAAGTTGAATTCGTAGGAGAAGTTGCCTTAGTTTTAGATTTTGGTTTCAGTCTTTTTTCAAAATATATTTTCTGTGTACCATCTATGCGACGAAATTTGATTTCAGTTAAGAAACTTGATTTGGAAGGTTATTTTCTAATTATTGGTTTTGAAAAATCGATTTGTCTTTTAATTCTTCTATTGTGGGGCATGCATATCTTTATAATGATCTTTATAAAGTGTTTTTATGGCAAATTGAAAATTTTTTCATGCATGTTGATAAAGCGATTTGTAAATGACCTTTGACCAAAGAAAAGTCTTTCATTGTGTGGCATAAATGTTTAGGCCATATTTCTAAAAAAAGAGTTGAAAGACTTGAAAATGATAATAATATACCACCACAATCAGATCTCACAATTTTGGTTCTTTTATCCAGTTGATTCTCAACTTTACTTTTAAAAATTTTAAACATAACAAGTGCCTTAGATTTTCTTTAATGAGGTAGATATATCCAAATTGAGAAAAATCATCAATAAAGGTTTCTTAAATATTTTGAAGATTGTGTTGATTGTTTTATAGGTAAACTTACTATCTAAAAGAAAGGGATCCACTCAGTCAAACTCTTTAGAAATTATTCATATCGATATTAGTGGTCATTTGTCTTCTAGATTTTCTAGCATTTACCTAAGAAAGGTAAAATATTTAAGAAATGGAACACAATCTAAAAAGTAATAACATCTAACCGCATTTATATAGCTTGCGAAACAAACCTTGCATCTTAGTGGAAGTCCCAAAAGCATGGAATCCTACTTCCCTTTCAACTATGTCTGATGGAAACATACATCATTTGCTGATTATAAGGCAGGAATACCCATGGGATTACCAACTAGCAGTTCAAAAAGTGTCATAATAAAGAAGTCAATTAACCACAAAACTTTAGCTATCATAAGATTTATATATCATATCTCTTTTTTTTTTTTAGTTTTTTTAAGATAGAAAAACATAAGATAACAGATTAATAAATGGGTAAGAACACAAGAATTCATGTCAAATAACTTCTTCATATCCAAAAATAAATGGAATAAATAAAGATAATGGATATGAAGAAAATAGTCCACACAACACAACCTAAAAAGTAAAGACGAAAGAAGGAATCAGATGTCATCGATAGTTATGAAAGACTTACTCAAAAACTTCATCATGCCCAATTGTTGTAACCTTCTCTACTAATAGATCTTTCATATGATCAACCAAAGAGAATTTTAGTAAATGACGTGCATATGACAAAAACCAAAAGTATACTACTGTCGTGCACCAAAGCACACATTGTGAATAATGAGGCATACAGGCAAAGGGTAAGAAGATACTTTAGCAGACAAGTTCAAAACAGACAGTTCAGAGAAGGAGAAAGAGTATGGTGAAAGGCAGAGATAAAAAAAGGCTCAGTGGGCATGCGCAAACTAGGACAGAACTGGGAAGGTTCCTATGAAGTTTCAAAGCAGTTAAGCCCGAGTACATACAAGCTAAGGAAGATTGAAGGGGCTGAGTTACCTTGGACATGGAATGCTGATAATCTAAAAAAAGCATATTGTATCTCCACTCAATAATATGTAAAGTAACTTTATATTTGAATAATAATAAGACTCAGGTTTTTTCACTTAATGTGTCATGCCTTTCAAAGATAAAGGGGGCATGATGCATTAAGTTTTTCTTGAAGGATCTTACTTAGAGATTTTTTCACCTAATGTATGTTTCGCCTAATGGACCTAAGTGGTCCTATAAGCAAGTCCATTCGCTCGAACATATGTAGTTCGCCCAGGTGACCTAAGTGGTCCTATAAGCAAGTCCATTAGCATGGACATATGTCGTTTGCGCAGTTCGGAGCTAAGTGGTCCTATAAGCATGTCCATTCGCTCGAACATATGTAATTCACCTAGGTAAACTATGCGGTCCTATAAGCAAGTCCATTAGCTCGGACATATGTCGTTCACCCATTTAACCTAAGCGGTCCTATAACTAAGTCCATTAGCTCGGACATATATAGTTCACCCGATGGAACGACTAAGTGTGTATTTCGGCATGATAAAGGAAAATTCTATCTTAAATAAAACTTAGAAGGAAAATGCATAATACTTGAACAAAAAGTTACGAACATTTTTTTTCATTCAGCTTTTCAAGCTCGGCATTCCCAACATCAATGTCCACCTTATATTGACCCTCTTACTCCCTCATAGTAACCTCAGCATGCTTTGAGCTATCCTCCATTTCATTTTTCTTCACTTTCATCTTAGTGTAACCCCTTTCAGCCTAGTTATCGGAGTGAAGTTTGCACTATTTGCATTGATAACGTGAAATAACCACTGATTAATTAAGTCCCTCATCGCCACATCATCCAAATGATCAAAATAGTGGGCTTCAGGTTCCAAAGGATAATCTCTGAAAGGAGCATTTCAGAAACCAGATTGTCCAAAGTGCGCACTCATTCATCCGTTAAAGCTGTCCAAAATGGCACACCCTTGAAGCCGTCCCATATGGCGCATCTCATTTTCCTCTCATCGTCCAAAGGACAACCTCCGAAAGGAGCATTTTAGAACCGGGTCATCCAACGTGGCGCACTCATTCATCCATTAAAGCCGTCCAAAGTGGCGCACTCATTCATCCATTAAAGCTGTCCAAAGTGGCACACCCCTGAAGCCGTCCCAAGTTGCGCATCTCATTTAGTCTTTCAATGTCCAAATGACAACCTCCGAAAGGAGCATTTCAAGAACCGGGTCATCCTCAGTGGCGTACTCATTCATCCGTTGAAGTCATCCCAAGTGGCGCACCCCAGAAGTCGTCCCATGTGGAGAATCTCACTTCCGAAGGATAACCATTGTATTTTATCAAAGCCGCTGATTGGCGCAGTCAGTCTCCAACAATTACCACGGCATAATTTGCCCACCTAAAAATCGCCGTAATGGAAATTCACATTAATAAAGCCGTCAAAATGGCACACTTCATCCATCAAAGTCATTTAACACAAATCAAGTAAGTATTTTCTTACTTACGCGTCTACTTTACACTTTATTGACATTTTACTTAAAAAGTAAAATATTATCAAAGTGGAGGCAAACTGTAGATGCTCAAATATTTCCCCTAAAAGGTTCAATGATGATAAACTGTTTTTTGTATAAAATTGGATCAGGATTCTCGATCGCCCCGATTTTCGGATCAATGGTCTGTGGCTGATATTATTTAGGTGTTTAACCATTTTTACTTTTCCGGTTACCAGGAATTATGCAACAAAGTTGGGCCCGAGAAGTGTGTGAGGCCCGCCTAGCACACTTTCGGGCACACTTTAGTAAAAGTGGGCTAATCCCGTTATAGGGCCAAACAGTGGCATTGTTTGCCATGTCAGCCCTAAATGGGGCCACTCACCCTCAAATGCCTATAAATAGACATTGGGGGTGAGCCCAAAGGGAGGATTTTTGGGACTAAAGGAAAATTCTTGCATTTTTAAAACTCAATCTAAAGATTCAAAGGCAACTAGTGTTTACCTTTTATCTAAGTTGAGATTTTATTGCTTAATCAATCAAAAATCATAAAAACACATTCGTTAATCTTGAATCTCAGACTATTGGATCAAGAACCAAATGCTTGGATTTCTTCATCCATTTTATTAACAAATCTTGAAAGAAAGCATCCAAGGTAGTTTCTGAGGACCTTAATCTTATTCCTTAATCTTTTTCTTTTTCTTTTCGGTGCTTTGAACACCTCCTTTGGGTCTGTTTGAGAGGGAAATTGAGGATCAATCAATAAAGGATCTCTGTGCCTTTATGGCAAATAGCCTGAGCCAATGGCACAAGCCACTGCATATGGCGTGCACCACAGGCCTGTGGCTTGCGCCACATGAGCGCCTAGATCCTCTGTTCTTGACATATTCTTCATCTGAACCTTCCTGATCCGGAAAGGGCCTTGCGTTATTATATGGGTGCACGCCATAGCCCATTGTGGTGCTAGGCCCTTCATTTCAGAGATCTAGAATGGTTAAAAATCAATAAACGCCCCTTTTTCGGAGATCCAATGATCAAGCTCCAACCTTAAAAGGTTTGGGATGTGTATTTGGTCACAAATGGATCAAATAAACAATAAAACAAGATTGAGAGCCATGATTGATGAATATCAAGACCATGAGCTTAAATCTTAATTAACCATTTAAATTCATGTCTTTAAATTATTGCAATTTACTTTTTTAGGATTTTATTATTCTGTCCATTTAATTTTATGCCTTTAAATTTAATATTTTAGTTTATTATTGTGCTAACCCCTTGTTCGTCAATCTTGTATATTTTACATGCATCATATCTTCATTTTGTGAATGTGTGAGTGATGATGTTTACGATGTATGATGTTTAGTTCTGAGCATAATATCTATCCTTATGTTTATGTTGTTTGTATGAATCCTTTATCTTTATTCTTGTGTTTTAGTGTTTGTTATTGCAAAATGTAAAGAGATCTTAATGGATCTCATTAAATGCTTATATGATAATTAGTTTGGAGAATTGAAAATTTTGGAGGGTAATGGGTAGACTGTAAGAATTAGGGATGGTTTATAACTTTTTTCTTCTCTCTCTTTCTTTGTGGTTGCTTTACTTTACGTCTTTATGCTTTGTATCTCAATTAAATGTTGACATAGTTTTCCAAAAAACTGCATAAAAAAGATTTACATCTCAATTTTAGTTAATTACATTATTACCAATTGTGAATCTTTGGACAACGAGGAGCCCGGTCGATAGACATGCCTAACATCTTCCCCTATCGTACCTAACTTTCGAACTCCATCTTTGATTTAAAACCGAGTTAATCGATTCCAAAGAATCGACTAATTCGAGTATTTTTCCTGATAAGGATGGCGACTCCAAAAATAAAACTATTACCAAAGTAAGAAAATCTTTTTTCGAGGATTAAACGAATGGGTTAATAAGGAAAACCAATTTTTAATAAAATGAACAAAGCCCGTTGATTTGACTCTTTTCAAATCAAACTTTTTGAGAAAATCACGCATCCTTAAGAGGGTGCATCTCTTTAAGATATTTTATGATAATGCTATTCAAGAGGAAAAACTTGTAAGCTTGTAATTATTCACGATTACTAAACAATTGCAAAAATCTATAAATCTATAAATCTAAATTATAAGAACTATAAATAAAATCTATTCTATTAATTTATAAATAGAGAAAGAGTTAAGGTTATACTTACTGTAATAAAAAGACTTGATTAGAAACTCAATAATTTCAAATTAGCAAAAGCTTGATGTAACATTTCTTGATATTCAAAAGCAACAAATTTTTGATAGTCAAAAGGAACAAATTCTTGATAGCCAAAATTAATTAAAACTAAACATATATTTAGTGGTATGATAAGACAAATTTTTAATTAGAATGAGATTAAATTTATAATATTAATATAATAAAAATAATAAATTGATATCATAATTAGAATAGGATTAGTAATGATATTTTTGTCAATTCATAAACTTAGCTGGAGCATTTTAGAAATCCAAGGTCCCCCTCATTCGTACTTTTATATGTACTAGTCTTTTATGTGACGTGCGTTGCACGTTGACTATGCTCGTTATATACTTATTTTTTTATCTATATAATATTAAAGCATAAGTTTTGTTTAGATTAAAATAAATACTAAATGGTTAATTTTTATTGCACTTTGCTGTACAATTACTTGCAATACTACTTCTTATGTACTTAATTCTATTTTTATATAATGAAGTGGTCTTAGAATAAAGTTCAACCCAATCTCTAGACTTAATCCTTAATTCCTAATTTATAAATGCAGATTTTAAAATCCTAATAGATGCCCAAAAATAAAATCAAGCTACCACTCAATTTTCAACTCCTGCCCTCAACCCCAAATTAATATCTATATACAACTATAATGAAAAATAATAATAAATTATTTTTTACTGCTAGGTAAAAGAAAAGAAATGAGATGATGATTTGAATTAATAATCGAAATCATTTTTGCTACGGTATTTACCTAGTGTATTAGAGAAAGGAATATATGTATATACACACAAATTGTTGAAACCCCAAAAAGTGATCCAAACAGAGCTATATAGTTCTAATTTTTTTTTCCAGTTTCCTAAACACTATTTTCTTTTAAATCAAATAAATTTAGGATATAAGAGAAAAAATATCAAGACAAATTAAAAATGATTAATCATCAATAGACCATCTATTTATTGCAAGGGGATATAAATCTCTTACTAAATTAAAACAATTGTAGTTACAAATTATTTAGTAACGAAAAAGAAAACAAAAAATTATTATTAAGAATAAAACTCTTTCAAAACTCACCTAACAAAAAAAATATTTCAATATATATAGATATATAAATATATCAATAAAATATTATATATATTTTTAAATTAAAATTTTCAACTGTTTATGAGGTTTAATTATGTAAATTTTATTTGAAAATTTACTTTTTAAAAAATATATCCAGTGAAATTTTACAAACTAAAAAAATATATATATAGAAAAAAATTTACATCGAGAAATAATCCTCCACTCACCAAATTGATAAAAGCACTTGTGGTTGAGAGGATCTGAACTCGAGACCTCTCACTTCTTACATAAGTGAGAAGACTATTAGGCCACAAATGATTGGCTTAAAAATAATTTTTACAAATGTATTCTAATAAAATGTAATTTTTTAATAGGCTATGACTAAGTTTATTTTATGATATCTTAAATTTAATTAAGGGTGCTATCGGAAATTTCATTATTTCTCCTATTTCTACTTTTATATATAGTATAAATAAGTAAATTAATTAATATTATAGATACATAGATATAGATATAAAAGTATAGATAGATAGATTATAGAAATGATTGAGGGAAAAAGTAAAACAAATAATTTCCTCTCTCAATGACCTCGTAGCCAACCAGAGGCAACCACTTTAATTTGCAGATGTACATTATCAATACAATGAAATTCACACGTAATTTGAAAAAAAAAATACAAAATGAAATTGATAATTCTTTAAATCCATCACCTGATTATATGAGGACAATTTTATTCTATTCTGAAAGGATTTCGAGTCACTAATTTACAAAAGCACAACGTTTCCTGATTTCACCTCGCTTACCAGTGAGAACTCCGATTTGACCTAGTTTCATCATTGACTCAGAGAAATCGCGAGCAAAAAACAATCCATGAGTAAGAGATTGGAGTTTAACATAAGCTCTAGTTTCAAAGTCATCAAGAAGAGCTGCATCAGATTGGAAGAGCCCTCTTCTTTTAGAGACAATAGTGTAGTAATCTTCATCAAAGGTTTTAAAGCTTCCAGGATCCATTTCTACTATTGTCTTGGTGTTTCCTGGCTTGCACTTTTTCTTTAACTGAGCTGCATATTTTGGATCTAATGATGGGTCTGTGTCCCCTTTGCCAGTGAAATTGTATAACCGGTTTGAGATTATAAAGCAATGCCCTATTCCAATGGTGTGTCCTCCTGTCAATGAAAAATATTACTTCATACGTTAATTATAGTTGATAACATAATTATATATTTCTCATACTTGGACAAAACCATCTTGGCTTTATGAGTTTATTGCAGTTTCTCTATTGAATCTCGAATGTTAACACTTTTTTTTTATACTTCCATGAGGTGTCCAGGCGCATGTCCGTTTCTACGGTAAATAATAAACTTGATTAATCCTCGCTCGCCTTCGAAAGTAAATGAACGGGAGAGTTTACATTGTGAAGAGTTAAACTCATGACCTAAACCATACTGATCAATCTCGTAAGTGCTTTTTACCGCTGAGCTACCCCATTCGGATTTAAATATTAACACTTTATTTGGTAAGATGTAATGAACATAATGCAAAACGTGATAAATGCATTTCTAATATAAACATTACACTAACATGCATTTAATTACGTTTGTAGTATATTCTATTAGGGTCGACCAAATCGAGCCTGATTGTTTTAGCACTCACCTGATAAAACAACAAGGTCCTTTACGCTTAAACCCTTAGCAGCAAAATTTTGTTTAAGTTGAGTTATATTAGCGAAAGGAGATGGTAACTGTGTTAAAGCCTCTGTAGAAACTGACACTGTTCCATCTCTGCGTCCAGTTGGAACATCCCAAAATGGTCCTCCAATCTAAAATAAAATTTGTTTAATTAGTTATTTTTATATAAATAATCAATTTAAGGCAGGAAAAATTGATTGCATGAATACGTGCCATTAAAACTGCATCTCGAGCTACTAAGGCCAATATATCAGCACAGGAAACAACACCAGGACAACATTTTTCTAATTCATATTTTACTGCGTCAATTACTTGAAAGCCTCTTAAGGTTTGATTTGGGATTGCTTCTTTCTCGGCTTGGTTATTCTTTGTAGAACTTAATAGTATAGAACCATCACATCCCTGCAAAAACACTACAATTTGTTAGACTCTATATAAGAACATGCATTTCTTATTTCCATTTTAATGTAGTTTGAGTGAGAGATAGATAGATCCGTGAAAGAGTGGAGAGGAGAGAAGTACAAAAAAATTAGGAAATTGGTTTAAAGATATATGAAGATTGGGTCATAATTAATTTTTCACTTTCATGGATACTTTCATTTGATTTAGTTTTGGTTTTAAATTCATTTTTTCTTATCGCAAGAGAAATTTGTATTTTGTTGTCGAGTTTCTTCCGGTTTTTTCACTTAGTACTTTCAGTTAGGTTTGGTTACATTTGGGTTCCTTGATTTTACTAAATTTTTTTTGAATATATTTATTTAATAAAATAAAATTTATTTGTTGATAAAAAAAATAAGTAAGGTACTTCTAATTATCTGTTTATTTTCAAATTACTCCTACACAAAAAGAAAGATCGTATTATCCTGATAAATTTAAAAAGCAAAATCTTTGACTTTATATCTGTTAACCAAATAGTTAAATTATTTAAAAATTACTTTCATGCAGTTTTATCAAACATTTAATTGATTATTTCAAACTTAACTTAAAAGTTAAAAGATATAATTTAAATCAAAATTAAAAATACACAGTGAAATCAAATTAAGCACACCAAGAATATAATCTAGTGGTAAGTGCATATACGACCTGACAATAGATTTAGGTTTAAATCCCCTTATCCAATGCTAAAAAAAAAAAAAACCTATAATTGGTCATACCATAAAGATAGAATGATTTTTACATTATAATAGCCAAAAAAAATTGGCAATTCGGATAGAAGAGACTTACCCTAACAAAACAATCATGGAAATGCATTCTCAACAAAGGGGCAGCAAGAGTGGGGTCTCTAGAAATGTACTTAGCAACAATTCTATGGACAATAACCTCTAAACCAGGGCAACTCCTCCTATAGAACCTGTTCTGCAAACCCCATGCCTTGGTGGGATCTAAGAACAAGAGAAGGAGAAGCCAGAGAAGCTTTTGCATAGCCATTAATTGTCTCTTAAAGAGAAAAAAGAATTATTGTTGGAAATTATATAACTGCTTATGATTTAGATTGCATAAAAACCCAGATTTTTATAGTACTTAGAGACCATTGACAGTGTCATTAACAAACTGTCACTCAATTAATTATGAATTATGATAAGGTCAATAACTTAAGAGCTGACTTCGAATAATTAATTGAAGAAAAAAGATTTAATATTCCTTTCTTTTTTATGAAAATAAAAATATGAAAGAAATTACCAGAGGCAAAATAAGATGATCAGGATTAGATGTGTTACCACAGTTTGAACATTATTGTTTTAAATCAAACAAAAAAAAAAAGTATTATTTTTGTCTTAATCTGAACAATTATTTTTTAATCTCAATGTGAACATATTATTTTAATGTTAACCTAAATGATAAATTTTTCTATCTTATTAAAGAATAATCAATTACATAACGTGAAAGTTGACTCGTAATGAAAAAAATGAATAGAATAATAAATAAATAAGTATTTTTAATGAAAGCACAGTTTATACTATCAATCATGTGTTTGCAATATTATAGCTTTTTGATAATTATTTATTATTGAAACTGAGATTACATTTAATAAATTATTTATGGTATGTTTATAATTATTGTCCTTTATTTTGCACAAGTTGATGATTTTATGTAGAGTTTATTCCGTATATAAAAGATTAAATCATTTTGTTAATAAAGGCTAGCTCAGTTCATGACAAGCATACATGTTTTACTCATCTCCTTATCAACCCATCTTTGAAAAGGACTATCTTTGGCTTCTTCTTTTTTTTTTTTTTTTTTTTCATAAGCTTAGCTCGACTTGGTAAATATAAGAGTTCTTTGTTATTAATTAGAATTCAATTAATTGGAGAGAATTTCAGAAATGTTATAAATATTATTTCTAAATGCAACGAGCTCATAAAAAAAAAATGAATCCTTAAAACTGTGTGAGAAAGAGACTTATTCTTGTTGCACATGAGTTCAACCTAGAGTACCCCTAACTTCAAATACTTAGAAAAGAGAGATTAAATTAGAGAAAGGTTTTTTTTTTTTTTTTTTTAAAAAAAGGAGTTTACAGTGATACAAATACTTTTTCAAATGATTATGTGCTTAGGGTTTGCTTATTCGACATTTGAGTGCCAAATATATTTAGAATAGTCGTGATTTCACGCTTCGCACGGTATTTAAATATTATTATTTGATGATTATTATTGAATTACTATGAAAATTCATCAATTTGCAATTTTGTATTGAAAAAGTTTTTATTAATAACAATTATTAACCTATTTTTAATCGTAAGTTAATGATTATTTGAATTTAGAAAATTATTGATTTAATTAATGATTTCAAAAGTCAAATTAATACTTTTTTTCCTAGATTGCGAATTTAATTTGAAACTTAATTATACTGAAAATTTGAATGTAAAATTAAGCATTGTATAAGTGTTGAGAATTTAAGTTGATGATTGATGTATTTATTAAAATTTTATATAATTTATTCGTAAATTGATAAATTAAAATTAAAAAAAAAAAAAAAGAAATACTAATAGGCAAAAGACTTAGATTTTTTTTTTTTTTTTTTGTGCCTTTTTGTTTTCAAAAACAGTAAATATAAGCTGAAGATAATTTAATTAGTTCTAAACGTTATATACATATCCATCAATATTTTTGATACCTTTTGTCACTTTTATTCTATTTTCATTAATGTCATTATTATAGAGAACCAATCAAGTTGCAATTTCTATTGCTTTTTTTTTTTTTTTTTTTTTTGGAGGGGGTTTGTCCATTCCTTATTAAAAAAATTAATAATAAAATTAATTAATTAATTAATTATTAACTATATGTATGTGTATATAAGGAAAAATAAAATTATTTCATTCCTAATTAATTTTCTTGAACAGACTATTTAAATCATTGTCATAAGATGAATTATTTGAGGCAATTACATAGTTTCTTATTAGTCTAATTAGTTTGAATTATATAAAGAGGTAATTGCCACACATTTCTCATTCTATTTATCAGTTCATTAATAATCTCAATTGGAATGAAAAAGATCAAATTTAAATTCCATAAGATATTCCGTAGATGTTGCAAATTTCATTTCTTTTACATGAATAAACTCTAACTTATATTTTCTTACCCAAACCCTTCTCTTCTATTAATGCATGAGCCCTTTTTCCCATCTCCAATTCCCTCAAATACCCACAATCTGGCAACACAAACTACGCTAGCACAATCAATCTAACACTCCAAAATAATCATTTGGTTAAAACCATCAAAGCTAATTGGGCAAACCCATTTTTGAAATAGCCATAATCAAAGTATTCCAAGAAACCGCAGACCTCTCCCTCACAAAACCAAAAACTTTCTTTGTCGTCTCCATCTCCCCACAATTGATATACATTGCCAGTGACGAATTCTGCATATAGTTATATGAACCAAAAACAGACATCGTTGTTTGCCCATGAACTGCTCTGCCCAAACCAGGTGCATTGGGTGTAGTCATCTGAAGTGAGTAGTCGGTCTTCTGTCCCGGCAGCGTGGACCTGTCAATTCTTTGGCTTGCAGCTTCTCAGTTAAACCAACCACCTGCAATCCAATTATCATATGCAAGAAACCATTAAAATACACTAATGAGTAATGAGTTAAAGATATAATCAGGACCCAATTAGCACTATCCATACACGCAAGACAAATTAGCTTAGGAAAGAAAAACTTGGTGTGCCCTTATATAGATGATGACATTATCAACATTATTGATTATTGTTGTTAAAAAATCAATCGCATATTAAGAAAAATAATAGGCAAAACTAATAGAGGAAATCACGTAAAGAAAGGAAATGTAACAAATAACTCATCAAAGTGAAAAAAAAAAAAAAATTGAATTATGAAAGCAGAAGATAGTAAAACACAATATATACCTAGAACCCGTGAAAATCTAATTGTTCGCTTAAATACAAAATGTGTATATATAGATAGACAGGTTTACCGATATAGATAAGAAAAAAAAATATAAATTTAAAGTTTTTGTTTGATTAGGTTAGATGATGATTAAAATAGATTAGGTAAAGTTTTAATTGGATTAGGTTATATGATTAAAATAAATTAGGTTTTAAAAGTTATCGCTAATTGAAAAAACTAATTAAGTTGGCCAATCACGATATAATAAAATAAAGAAAAATTTCAAAAATTTATAAGAAAAGAAAAAATAGGATGCTAAATAGAGTAAGAGCCTTAAATTTTCTTTTTGTTTCAGTTTTTATATAGATATATAGATATTTACGATTTCTAACCATTTTTTTTTTTTTTTATTTCTTCATTCTTGTTTGATTGGTTTTCTTTTCTGGGTAAAACTACTGTACAGAATTAAAATTTTCTTTACTAAAAAAACTCATATCTACTATTAGATTTAACACTTTGAATATAAGCTGTCGATTTAAAAATATTTAAATAACTTTCTACCTTTGAAGCAAGTTATATTCATTTGTTATTATTATTTTTGAGATTTAAAGAGATATAAATGTATTATATCAATTACTTTTTAATGAACAAATGAAGAATAAATGTATAGAAACCAATTGAAAATTTCAATATCCATATATGACTTTTTATTGTGCATTTATTTAAATATTAATTTTTTTAAGAAGTATTTAAATATCAATTTTATCTAATAAATTTTTTAATCAATTAAACCATTTGAAATAGCTCAAAAATACAAATTCTTAATTCAAAACTAATTTTACTTTCAATTCATAAAAGAGTTGTATAATTCTTCTTACCAAAAAAAAAAAAAAAAAAAAAAAAAGAGTTGTATAGTTCTAAAATTTCAATTATCTTCTAATGCTATCTTTATATATACACATTTCTATTTCTATTTTTATTTAATATATTTTTTTTTTGTTAAAGTCATAATTTTATGGTATTTACAACTAATTTTTCAATCATCTAATTTGAAGTGAAATTGGTTTTTATGTTTTTATATGTTGTTATATAATTATAAAGTGTTTCGTAATCTCATTTTTAATCTTGTATATGATTTTTTTTGAATAAAGAATAAATTTAGAATTATATTTCGGGAAAAAAAATATTAGAATATATATGTAGTTTTAAAGATAAATAAAAGCTATTTTAAAGAAAATAAAAGAAAAATTAATAACATAAAAAATTTTTATTTGGAAAAAAAAAAGAAAAGAATAAAAGACTAATGGCCAAGTTGGTAATACAGATTGATATGCTGAGGTGACACTTAAATAGAATTCTATATTTATACAGAATTTTTTAATCTCTATATACTAGTAAAAGCTTTCTTTTTTATAATTAATCCAAGGGTAAACTACCATACAGATATTAAAAATTCTATATTAATGCAGAAACTGTTTTTACCACTAGATTTAAGTAGTTAAATAGTATAAACCATTAGATTGAAAATAGCTCTAATAACTTATTAGCTATTATCAAAAATAGAATTTTATTATTAAATATGAATGTTACTATTTAATTGTGTAAATAAAAAATTACTCTTTTCAAAACAATTATAAAAAATAAAAATTTTAAAGATAAAATAATTATCTAATTCACCAAATTTTATTTACCCAAAATAAATTTTTAAAATTTTAATAAATAATTATAAATTTTTATTTATGTTATTGTTAAAACATTTATCATGTATTTATACATTTGAAATTATATTATATATATACATGAAATCCCATTCTCTTCTTAATAAAATAGTTTTTAATTAATAAAATTAAATTATATAACTTAAATGTTTGACATATAAAATCTCTCATTTTTGTAAAATCTAATTATATAAATTGAACCATATAAATAATATCTTGTAATTTCTAATTAATTATAGTTTTACCTTAAATTTATTTATATTTTTTAGAAATAATAGATATTATATAATTATATCATAATTAATAGAAAATTTTAAATTTGTGAAAATTTTAATAAGGTATTAGAATCATTTGTAATTTTTTATAAAAATAATTATTTAAAATTATTGTTTGTTATGGTTAAAGTATTTTCTAGAATTCTATATTTTCATTAAGACCAATTTTTTAATAATTTATTTTTACGTAAAATAATGCAATTAATATTTCATATAGAATTATTGATATGTAAGGATTTATTTTTATTTTAAAAATAAAGTTCTTCACATTGTATTCATAGAAAAAAAGAAGGAAAAGTTATAAAATAATAATAAAAAAACACATATAACTGAATTTAACCAATCTTAATAACTTGCAATACTAGGTTAACATTAAAAGATGACACAAAAAGAGAGTTCTGTTTTTGTAGAAAAATCCTTAATCCAATACCAAATAATTAAAACAAAGTCCTATACGGTACGTAATGGAATGTTTTTATGTGATTGCACGTTGGCAAATAGTATGCTGGCAACTTGCAGAAGGGTTGACCTTAACTGCACTTATTAAAATATGCATATTACACTTAATTATACTAATTGAATAAATCCCAAATTGTCATTAAACATTGTGTTTATTAGTTGTAGTCTAAGAGTAGTTGGTGTGGGGATTATAACTTATCCGAGTAGGGCCCGCGGAAAAATACCGTTAGTAAAAGTAAAATAAAATCACTATTACCACATATACCTCCAATAATTTCGTATTGGATATTAATAATCGAATCCACCAGAAATAATAATCACGGTAATAATTACTGTAAATGCCAGATGAAAAATAAAAACACCGAGATTTACGTGGTTCACCCTTCAACTGTTATGGACTACGTCTACGGGACAAAAACTCCGAATAGTTCTTCCACTAAAAAATAGTAGGTACAAAAGAGAATACAAAAATAGTGGCACTCTAATTTTTTCCCAAAAACACCTCAAAAATTACAATCCTCATTATATTTTCTCTTTTCCAATTTTAGAAACTCTTTCCTAAAATTTTCTATATTTAACTGTGTAGATCTCTTTGTTCTTATATTTTTGTACACTGTTTAGTGAAAAATAGAAGAAGGGGACGCGTCATTAACGTGTCAACCGAATGGATGCGTTAATCACGCGTCCATTTTTCTTTCTTTTTTTCTTCATTCAAACGTGTGTGAGTCCCATACATTTGAATCTCTTCTTCTCTTTTGTTTTTTTTTCTTTGACCAACAATAAAAACGTGTTTTTTTTTTTATCTTTTTCAAATATGTGTGGGTCCCACATGTTGGAGGGACCCACAATAGTTGGTATCCTAATCCAACAAAGATATTGCTATTGTAGAGACAATCCAATGCAGATCGATAGTATAAGTCGTTTAGCTTTTATTTTATTTTCTTTGCAGAATAATTGGTTTCGAGCAATGATAACAATGAGTAGTATTCACGTATTTTAAATTCTTCATATCCCAATCCTTTTATTATTTTGTACTCACTATAAACCCATTTACTATTTATGGTATCTGTTCATTTGGAACTAAGCCAATTGAAAATCCAAACCTATCCTAAATTGATAGCTATACTATCTATGCTTGTAGCAAACATGTTGTCTTACTAGTCTTTCCTAATTTAGAGCCTTAATACTTGTAAGTTATAAGAATAATAATAACTTTAGCGACTGAATTTTCATTTTTTATTTATTTATTTTGGTGTCTCATCAAAAAAATTTTGTAATTGAATAAGTAAAAATTACTAAAACTTGCAATTGAGTGGTTCATGGTGATTCATGCTGAAAAATTGACAAGGATGATAGAGGATCCATTTTTTATGAGACAACATGTAAAAAGAAAAAGAAAGGCCACAATATTACTAATCCTACAAAATGAAATCCCTTTGTATCCCTTCGTTAATTGTAGCAGATGAAAAAATTCAAATTGTCTCCCCGATAGAATTTATATATCCTCTTCCTTATCCACCTATCACCCCTGCTTTTAATAACCGAGTACGGTATCTCGCCAGTTCTTTCTTTATCTCTCTTCTTTTGATCAAAATTTTCACCTCAACCACAAATCTTTCTCTTCTTGCAATTGGAAAAAAAAAAATCCTCATTTCTTCTTTTTGTTTTGCTGCACTAGATTTTGAAGACTAACAATAGAAAAAAGAACATGGTGGCAGATTGAATTTCAAATCTTTAAAAAATTATATAAACTACTTGCATTCCTCATATCCTAATTGGAAAAGTGAGTGAAGAAGAAATGGCTCTTAGTGAAGCTGCCATGATGGTACAGATTCAATATTGAGGATTTTGTTAGAATTTGGATGGATCTTGCATTCACCACGGGCTTGACTTGAGCTTCAACCTTCATTGTGCAGTGTTGGGCTTGAAATGGGTGGTCTTGTTAAAATGGCCTAAGCATTGGGTTGTTTTGGAGGAGCGAACTGCAAACTCACCAAAAATTTACTTGATATATGATTTTCTTTTTTCTCATGCAGGGTGGAATAAGAGCATTAGGTTGTTTTCATATATAGATTTAAATAGAAAAGTGAGGCATTTGGAAAAACGAACTCGGGACCTCTCGCTAGTTAGGAATATTATGACCAAATAAACATGCTTTTGGTACTTATAAATCTTGCCAAACAAAGACTTACCCTTATATTGTTGAAGATAAGGTGGTCAATGGATGTTAGGTAGTTTAGATTGATCAAGAGAGGAGGGTTTGAACATTTTTCTCTTTTTTTCATATTATGGATGCAACATCATTTTAGATGAAGAAATTAAATTTGGATTGAGTTAACCCAAGATTATTATGGTGTAGGAATCACATCAATATTTTTTTTGTTTAAAACTCCAATTTTAATTAGCTTTTGGTATGTTGATATATTCAAGTTTCAAAATGGAGGCTTCTGCAACAAGTGAAAAAAGTTATGAGTATTATCGTAGATTAGACACATGATTCCTTAACAAATGTTTCTAATAAGAAAGTTACTTATAAGAGTAAAATCTGATAGGAGTAAAGTTTAATATGATAAAAAAAATGTTAGATTTGATATTTTGGGTCAATTTAACTCTTAAATTTGTATAAAATGATTAAAAAGATCCGATTTTACTTTTTAGGCCAATTTAATCCTTGAACTTGTTTTGATTTTTATAAATTAATAATTTATTTAATTTAACATGATTGACTTTTATCCTTTTTTATCCTACACTAAGAACACTTAGATCAAACTTTTTCAACATTTATGAGTATAAATTCAAAATTCTTAAAAATATCATTTCTTGTAATATAATAAATTTATAAATATGCATTATAACTTTAATTTATTCAACATGAAAAATGCATAGATTTCATAAGCGATAAGCCAATAATAGAGGTTAATTTTAAAATGTTCAAATTAATATATATTTATAAACTCAAAACTATCAAGGTAAAAAGAGATACAATACTTCATTTATCATATTTTATATTTTATAATTAATTATTTTTTTGATAAATTAGTCAGCTCGATGTCAACCACAGTTTTGATAAATGTCTATATAATAATTTTCACATTATCAGAAAAATGAAGAATTATAGATTAAATTGATTCAAAATGTCAAATATGATTTTTTGTTTTAATCATAATGATTTTCACTTTATAAGTATGTCGAAGAATTAGAGTTTAAATTGACTCAAAATGTTAAATATGATTTTTTTAATCATTTTAAATAAATTCAGGGGTTATTGGCTTAAAAAGTGTAATCGGATCTTTTTAATCATTTTATACAAGTTCAAGGGCTAAATTGGCTTAAAATGACAAATCTGATCTTATTTATCCTGCTAAATAAGTTCAGGGACCAGATTGACTTTTATTCCAATCTAGTACAATGTACTACCTCTGTTCCATAATACTTATCGCATTTGAGAAAATAGTTTGTTTCAAAATGCTTATCACAATTGTGGTTTCAAGGAGTAATAAATCTTTTTTTCCATATTTACCCTTAGTATATAACCAATATTTATTACTTGAATTTAATAGTTTTCTTAGAAAATTAGTATTAAATTAAGAGTAATATAGTCATTTATTCAATTATTTATTGTAATTAGGACAAATTTAATAATTTTTTTAAAAAATGTAAAATTCCAAATATGACAAGTACTATGAAACAGAGATAATATGTATTAACAAGCGCTAATACATGCTATCTTTAAAGGGCTAAACAATTGTTATTCATATGATTTGGGAGCAAAACCTTAAATTGGGCCGCAGTTAAAAACTATAATTAAAAATAAAGGAAAAGAAATATTATTTTAACATTCTGAAGTTTGTGATTTTTTAAAAATATTTTATATAATAATACATTACATTAATATATTAACAGTAACACTGAACAAATATTTATAAGGTTAGAAATATTAATAATGTCTTTTACAGAGAATAAAAAATACTAATTAAGTAGATATGTTTTTTAAGGTTTTCTAAGTCAACTTTTTTTTTTATCTTTAACTTAATCTAGCACCAATGTTTATAAAGTTAACCAAGATTATGACGTAGAATTGTAATATTAATTTCGGCCCATTACACGTCTAATGAATAAAAAAGTTAATCAAGATTATAACATATAGTTACAATTTAGTAATTATAAAATTAGATTAGGCTTGAACATTTATATATAAGTCAATAAAATAATCTTTGATAAAATTCCTCACTAATAGTTAATCAGGTATAGTCTGGTTGGTTTTCATACTTCTTGTAGAAGATGTAGGGAGTGAGAGGTCTCGAACTCGAGATCTCTCCACAATAAAGTTTATCACCAATTTAGTGAATATTATTTAAAGGGAACTACAATATTATTTCAGTCCATAAATTTAAATTAAATTATAAATACATACAGATTGGAAATCATATATCCTTCTATTCCATACAATTAGCTTCCGTTTTATTGGCACCAAGTGAGGTGGTTGAGCATGATTGTTTTATTTTTTTTCTCCAACGAAGAAATGTTTCATGCATGAATACCACCAACCATACACAAAATGCTTCCAAGATGAATTTAACCATACAAATAGCATTACTTCAACGTGAATTATTGACATTATATTTAAATTAATCACTTCCGTTATTAAACTAAAAAAAAATCAATAAGCAGAAACTTCTTTCTTCAACAAAATGAGAGTTGTTATTGTAGCTTGGGCTCGCGAATTTCATTTTGATATTGGTTTTCAAGAATCTGTACTTGAAATCAAAAGAAAGATTGAACTTCTCTTAGGTGTTCCTACAACCGCGCAAATTTTATCAGTATCAGGATGGGAATTAGTTGATGGTCTAGACATGGAAGATTATCCTATTGTCAATGAAGGTACGAGAATTGACCTCACTATCAAACCTATGTCTCCTATGTTGAACAACAAAAGAAAGTTCCCAATCATAATAAAATTTTCAGCTAAGCAAATTAATGTAGAAGTGGATGAAACCGATAGCGTTCGTAGCCTAAAAGAAAAAATCCATATAGTTGAAGGCACTCCAATTAAAAGATTATCACTTTTCTTTTCTGGTATAGAACTAGATGAAGATTTTCGTAATATAAGCGAGTATGGTATTCAAAAATTATCAGAAATTACTGTATTTCTTAAAACTATGTCTCGATTAAGAGGAGATCCTCCTACAAAGAAGTTAAACATTATGGTGCAGACCTCTTCTTCTTTGCTTAATGCAGCGAGTATTCCTTTGGAAATGAAGGACACCAGCACCGTTAATGATCTAAGGCAGCTTCTTTTGAGCAGAACAATTCTTCCTCAAGATGATTATTTATTTATACATAAACAAAGAATTATGCATGATAATTGTAGTCTTCGATGGCATGGTGTGGAGAATGGAGATTCACTTTATGTGTTCAAGGGGACAATAAGTCGCAATGGATACTGAGATATGATACGGAGATTCTACTTGTATGTTTATGACTAAATATATAATAATTAATCAATACATAAAAATTTATAAATGAGTATTGTTTTCCTTTCTTAAGAAAAAAAAAAAAAACATTGTTTATCTGTTAATAAATCTATAGTTGTTAAATTCATAACAAGTAGATGCAGCTCTTGGATATTTCGATTATTTTCATGTCCTATTCTATAATTCATCTGTGTTTCATAATCATATATTCTGTTGGTACCCTTTCTTTTTTGCATAAGTAATTAATAACAGCCAGTTTACTAAGAAACAAGAATTGTAGGGAAGAAAAATGAATTTGCTTTTTATTAATTTTTTTTTTTTTTTTTTTTAAGATCAACATATCAAGTATTCCAAAAATAGATTAATTATGGCAGATGCACCTGTTAAGATACTAAATACAATTAAAATCTCAATATATTTTGATTTTGTCAATTTAGCAACGGATAAAATAAAAATTACCATATTATTATTTTAACTTAAATTCCTTCAATCAACAAAATAAAAAATTAGATTAGAACGAACGTGAAAATTGTTAGTATTTCATTAAGGTAGTGAGATTATTGATATGTTTTTGCGTAGATTGACTTCTGTTTAATTTATTCACATCTTCATATTTATGCACTTCATAGAAGATAATAATACAAGGAAAGTGAACATTAATATTTTTTGAACATTAATAGATTCTCCGCCTTCTGAATCATAGGATTCAGTTCCAGCTTTCATATTCCTAGGAAACCTAGGGGTGTCTTTACTTACAGACAACAGTTTTCTATTTTTTATTTTTTATTTTTTATTTTCTATGAAAATAGTTTTTATAGAAAATGAAATAAAAAACTGAAAATGGAAAATGAGTTCACTTAGTAACAATAAAAATTTATTTTTAATTTAAAAATTTCATAAACATTATTCATAACTTTCATAATTAAAATAAAATATTAAAAAAAATTTAGATTTTTTTAATTTTTTTGAATTTTTATTATCGATTATTTATAATAATAATATCAATTTTTATCATTTTGTAAATTTTTTTAAAATAAAAGATATAATGTATTTATAATAATAAAATTAATTATATATTAAAGCATAATATAATTTTTTTTATGTTATTTAAATATTTTTATTTATTCAATAAAAATATTTTATACAAATAGATATTATAACTTCAATTATGAAAATGTCATTTTATAAAAATGGAAAACAATTGAAAAACATATATTTTATTATAAAGAAAAACCCGTAGAAAACAATTTAAAACTGTTTTTCAAATCTTAATTAAATTTTGAAAATTTGAAAATTTGATTTTTAATTTTCCAAATAGAAAACCGACTAATTTTTGAACGCGAAATTCTGTTTTCCAATTTTCTTGAAAAATTTTTATAAAAAACTACTCTAATTTTCTACCAGTAAACGCGCCCTAAATTTTTTACAAATTGGCTAGCCAATCTTGCATCTTCTTTTCATTCCTTTTGGTATTTTTTAGATTGGCTTGCCTACATTGTTATGGGTACAGCTTATCCAAGTATATTTAACACTTAGTTTTTGTCCTCTCTTACTTCACAAAAAAAAAAAAAAAAAAAAAAAAAAAAAACCTGGAAATAGGAAACAGATTGTGTAAATAAATATGAAGGGCTACACCTCAGGATCTTCGTCGCTGTATGTGCTTTCTGCGTCACTAATGTCCTCATCAGCTATACCATCATTGCTATCTTCTGAGTGTGTCTCGCTGATATTTTCTTTCTTTGCATAAAGTTTGCAGTACTCTGTTACAATAATTATCTGGCATCAACCAATAAGTGGAGGAACATATATTGAGTAAGGTTCAATTATAATGGAGTGAGAGATAATAGTAATTCCCTGGTACTCCAATTTTTATAATACCAATCAGATAATTTAATTGCAAGCATGAAATAACCCAAATATATAGATATATATAAAATGGTTTCACCTTTCACTTTCTCTTCATACTGTTTCTTATCCTTCTTCGTCAGTAGAAATGCTGCATCACGATTCATTGGGTGTGAAGGATTTGGATAAAGCAGCAGCTGTGGAAGGAAAATCTCAAATACATTTAAAAGATCTGCAGCAACAGAAAGCCATAGTAAAGATAATTTAAGACTGAACACCATCCAGTGAGACATGATAAAATTGAGAATTATATAAATAAATAACATCATTATCAATATCGCAAGTACTGAAACTTATCTATGCTCACCATAGTTGTTACTGCAAGGGGCTAAATACACAACTTTACCTTTGTATTTGTAGCAAAAACTCTATGGCATCTTAAATTGATTGCAAGGAACTAAATACATAAATTCACCCTTGTACTTTTGATAAAAGAATAACTACACCTTTCCACTCTAACAATAATAGATTCAAGGATTTCTGACTTTTATATATAAAACATTGATTTAATGAATGATTAGTACAACTATTAAAATAATAATTTTCACATTTTTCAACTAATCAATAGGTATTTAATTAATCTAACTTTGCAAGTTCAAGTGTTTAATAAAATGATTTTGTAAGTTGAAGTATTTAATAGGTATAATTTTATAAGTTTGAAGTATTTCATGAGTCAAAGTAAAAGTTAAAGTATCACAAAGTTTTTTGCGATGAGTAAAAAGACAAATTTATGAATTTGGCCAATTGCAAGGGGTACAGAACAAGATCTTGACCCAGTAAGAGCCAAGTTCAAATAGATCTACAGAAAAGAATATTTATTTTATTTTTGTCAATGATCATCCTCTTTTGTCTTGTCAAAACAGATAAAAGGCTAACAAAATTCAGGAGAGATGAGAGTGAACCATCCTGTATAGTTATTCTGTTACCATCACAATCCCACATATTGGTCCCTTTGAAAAATCATTTGCATTACAAACAACATGCAATCCATCACATGTCCATCCATATTTATCAAGAGCTGTTGCATTCTGTGAGGTCCCTCGTGTCAAAATTACAGCATAAAAACAGATAAAGGAGGTTGATGTCAGAATGCCAGCTTATGTAAGATAGCCAATAATCCAGAACCACAGTTTATAGTGTATGATAAGCAAATATATACATAGTTTTCACTAACCAGAGCATAACATGAATTGAGTTGTGGATTACAGGCTATAAGATGAAGGTTGATCTGAATGATGTAGTTTGCTATGAAATTGCACATTACAGATATCCCAGCAGACACTAATGGGGAAAGAGCAGGTATGTTTAATCACTATATCAAGGATATAAATAATTTGGAAATTACCAAACATTGGACTCCATGATTGCTTGATGACATCCATGCATACATTACCAGACCTGTCAATTATAGAAGGAAAAAAGCTAGAAAACTTTTAAAAAATAAAAATGCTACACCATATAAATAAAAGACAGTTATCATCATTCAGCATTTCAACATTTTATAGTAAGGGTTGCCTCAAAAAAAAAATGACCAACAGGGAAAAAACTGCGTTTTTGTCAAATCTAACGGCTTATTAGAACATGACATTAGCAATTAGTCAAATCTAATTTACGAATGCCCTTTTCGTAGTACAGAAGCAATATTAAAGAGAAGACAAACAAGGAGTATAACCAAGTATAATGATTTTCAAAGAGTACAAAGAGGCCAGTACATTCAATGTTGTGTGATCAGTAAAACGGATTAACTAGCATTCAACTCCAGACCACAAGGCTATACAATATATAATTGAGATGAAAAGACAAGTGTTAAGTTTCCGGGAAAGCTTACTTCTCACCAATGTTAGGGTGAAATATTTTATTCAGAAACACAATGGAAGGATGTTCGTATGGATAAGCATCTGGTAGCGCCACTTTGATTTTCCAAATACCACCTTCATAAGGACCTGAAACCATTGAGATTATTTACAAAATGTTAATGAATAAAACCTTATAACAATGTCCAGTTCAAAATTTAGGGATTAAAAAAAGAACAAAAAAGAAAGAACCCCCTGTAGCATTTTGCAGGCAATAAGGCAAAGGATCAGATATATGACACCAAATTTTGCTACCATTCATTTTTCATTTTAATATAACATGATGCATATTTGCTTACATGCATATATGTGCATATGTGTTATGTGAAAGAGAGAGGGGGTCTCTAGACTCTAGTACAATGTTAAAGGAAACAGTAGAATGGATAATGAGAAGGAAAATTACTTTCTTTTGGCCCATGGAATTCCACATGGATTTCATTAATCCGATCATTGATTAGCTCCACAGCATAGTCATTCATCATCCTGCAAAACAAGAAAACAACAGAGCAGAGACACCATTACAATGGTAACAATATACAGAAATAATCTGAATACAAAGCACCGAATAATGACATTTAAAGTTTCAAAAAGTCAAATGAAAAACCCCAGCACACTATAAGAGGAAATTCAATTATATAGTTTGAAACATACTGGCACAGAGATGAGACTAAAGATTGCATGTCCATGTCATAACACTAAGAAGCCAGAAAAGTGATCAGAGATAGAAAAAAAGAACAATAGAAAAATAGAGCTAGAAATGATCAGAGATATTAAAAGAAGAACACCCACAATTTCATTACATCTATTTCCCTCCTCTTGCTTTGAGAAGACATCCTTTCATTTAACAGATGTCCGTCGCTACCGACCTGCGACCTGCCATTTAACAATTATTATGCGCAACTCCAAAACAGATTCTCAAACATAAGTAATAAACTTCCCCATCCCAGATCCCACCAAACACATGAACATATACTTGTCTACTTAATTCTAAATTTCCTTTACTTACCTGCCATTTAATGATCATTACATGCAATTCCAAAACAGATTCTCAAACATAAGTAATAAACTTCCCCATCCCAGCTCCCACCAAACACATGAACACATATTTTTATACTTATTTCTAAATTTCCATTACTTCACGAATTCTCATTAACACCAACCAATTCCAACTTTTCTATTCCCTTTATAACAATGATCCAAAAGCTGCAAGCAGATTTTCCATTATTTCCTTGGTGATACCGGAATCGACTTGAACATATAGTTATAACAATCATTGATAGATAAATAGCCAACCATAGTAATATCTGAGATACCTCCCTGGGCAACTAAGCAGGTCACCAGTCAAGCAGAAAAATAACCCAATTACTAACTACCATCTACACAATTCTTCACCAAACATTCATAAACATCAACAAGATGGATTTTTGCTTTTTTACCCTCCTTTGTTTTTTATTATTCTTGTTATAAGCAACTCAAATTATATAAAGAAAAATGGGTTAAACTAAAGCTCTTATATGCAATGGCATCATTAAAAGGCAAAGATCATCAATAATGTAAAAATACTAAAAGTTACCAATAAATACTGTCACAAACTTGCTCTGCGATTAAAGATAAAGAAATATATATGTCAATCACCAAATTGAAGCTAATGCAAATGTGTTTTTCCCTTATTCAACTAAAGCAATAATAAAAGAATCAATCAAGCGTCAAAAGGCCTATGCAACCCTATTATTAGCAAAATAATCCAGGAAAATAAGATCTACTCTGTAACAAAAAAAACAAATATCACAAAATTCAAACTACACCCCAGTTGATAAAATCACAGGACAGAGAGAATCAGCCAGCGATTAGTTAGTTTTATGAAAACGAAAAAAAAAAAAAAAAAATCAAGTGAAATCCAAAAGCTAACCGATTTTAT
Source organism: Jatropha curcas (assembly GCF_041381405.1). NCBI lineage: Eukaryota > Viridiplantae > Streptophyta > Magnoliopsida > Malpighiales > Euphorbiaceae > Jatropha > Jatropha curcas. Next base: position 8,226,729 of record NC_143153.1, read on the forward strand.
GAGAGTATATATATGAGAGGTTTTTCGTTTTTTGTATTTTTTTGTATTTTTTTCCTTTCTTTTGTAAACTGAGGTTAAAAGCATCGTTATGAAAACCGGACCCCACCGAACGGTTCGACCGGTTTCATCGGAAATCGGACTGTGTTCCGGTTCGGATTGCATAAGAAAACCGCAGTAAAAAACCGGCTTGAACAGGTAAAAACCGGTTAAACCGTCTAAAAACCGGTGAACCGGATGGTTAAAAATTGATTGGATTCAAAATCTGGATTTTTCCATAAAATGTGAGCTTTTTCAAAATTTGGGCTTTTAAAAGCTGAACCCACTAATTTTTTAGTTTTTGGACCTGTTTATTTATAAACCCAAAGTCCTAATATATTAATCAAACAATTAAATTATCTAACTTTGAAGCCACATGTGAAAAATGATAATATATTTTATTATAATTAATTAAATTTTTTAGGATTAAAATTTAGTCATATTTTTTTTAGTTATTTATTATTTTTTATTTTTTTTAAAAACCCAAATTTGAAATTGTCTTCTATTTGATATCAAAGTTTTTTTTAACCTATATTTATAATTTTATTTAAAAATATATTTAAAAATATTATATATAAAAATTCGGTTGAACCGTATTGAATTTAATCAAACCTTCAGTTCAGTGAATTCTTACCTTCACCGGTTCAGTTCTCAAAATACTTAAAATTATGATGCAGGAATTTCTATAATCGAAGAAAAACAAGAACTCTGATTGAGTTAGGTTCATTATTTATTTATATAAAGCACAAAAAGCGATCAAATATTAAGTGATCTCAATTTTAGAAAAAAAAATGTCATTAACTAAATTACTTCTTAATTAATCTAAATCATTAAAAAAATCCTGAAGCTTTACTGGTAGTTTTAATTGTACCCTAAATTTAATTTTCTTCTTCTAATACTTGAAACGTCAACTTTAGTTATAATAGCTTCATAATCTTAAATTGTACCCAATTTAATGAATAAAGTATTATTTTCATTGGACCTAATTTAATTTTTTCTCCAAATCAAACTCCTTCCCAATACCATTGTTTATAAATAAATAAATATTAAAATAAAAAAATTTTATTCATCTTCAAAATAAAATACCTTTATTTATTTATATAATATTGACAAGAAATAATGATTTTCTAAAAATAAAATGACGCAGGATGAATGAAACTTATTTTTCTAAGAGATTTAACTTAAGTATAAATAAAATTCCATGTTTAAAAAATGACAAAAAAAAACATAAAATAATATTCTATGTTTATTACTAACTAAAATTTATTATTTTACTTGACTTTTTATGAATTTAAATCTTCAACCAATGTTAGTTAGGGTGTTGTTAAACGGTAAGTTTTTGGTTAATCTAACCCTAAGAAAAAAATATCCAATGAAAATAGTATGTTCATTTATTAAATTATATACAATTTGAAATTAGGATGTTATTATAACTAGAGTTTAAGTTAATGTTATTAGGAGAAAAAAATTGGATTTGTGGTACAATTAAAACTATTAAATTTAACAGAATTGAGGGAGTTTTGGACTCTATTAACCACATAAATATAGTTACTATCCTTTTTAAATTAATATTTTTGTATGATTATTTTATTTATAATTATTTAAAATAACATATAATTATTAAATATTTTTATAAAAAAAGTAATTATATATATATATATATATATATATATATATATATATATATATATATATATTAAAGTAGAAAATAATATATTTACCTTAAAAGTTTAAAATTATACTATGGTCATTTTATATTTCATCAGTAATAACTATTAAAATTTTATTAAGCAACTAATATTCATCAAATAACAGTTGTCACTCACCAATTTAGGCATGGCCACGATTCTGGAACCACCGGTTCTGATTCCAAAAAATTTGGAACCCGAACCGAACCGAAAATTTTCGGTTCTGGTTCTAGTTTGGAACCGAACGGTTCCGGTTTCGGTTCCTTAACGGTTCTAAAATCGACGGTTCCGATCGGTTCTTCGACAGGTTTTTCGACGAATCGTATAATTTTAAATTTTGAAGATTGGTTTTCAAAATTTAAAAATTTGTGAAAATTATTTCTAAAAAAAAATACACTTAAAAAATAAAAAAATGCTTCAATTATTTTTTTTTTTGAAAAGACTTGAACTTAATTATTTTTTTTAAAAAAAGTTTTCAATTGAATTTATTTTTTGTTTAAAAAAGTTGGAACATAATTTTTTTTAAAAAAAAAAAAAGGGCTTGAACTTAATTTTTTAAAAAAATTAAGTTGCCTACGTATCCTCTTGGGGTTTAGAGGAATCAAAGCCCACGTAGTTCTTACTTACCTTGTACCAATTTCACCCCTTTTACCTTATTCGCTATTTCCACCACCGGTTGATGTTCCCGTTGAGGACTCATCGTAAAGATCATATAAATCTTCATTTTCTTTTAGATTTTCTTGTGCTCTTAGTTCGGCCTTGCTCCAATCATCCACGCATAATTGTGCTTCTAGTAATCGGGTGTCATACGAGATCGTGTTTCATCAAGTATATTTCCTCCTTGACTAAAAGCTCGTTCAACCGCAACAGTGGAGACCGGAGCTGCTAAAACTTATTTTACAATTAAAAAAAGTATTGGAAATGTATTGACATGACGACTCCACTAATCTAAAATTAGAAAATTGTTATCTGCATAACCATCACTAAACTCAAAAGAAGTGGTTAGATAATTATCAAATTCAGAAAAAGAACCAGGTTCCCTTGGTCTTTTTTTGTCTTTATAATAAAACTCGTTCAGCAACACCAACCCTACTTACCATTTGAGTTGGAAATTGTTGAATATTGAATTGAGAAGAATTAGAATCAGAAGTAGATGAACTAGAAAATTGAACAAATTCACTATATAATTCTATAATATTTTGTTTAATTTCATGCAATACTACATTTATATTAACACTATCTTCTATATTAAGATTTAATAACTCATAATAAATAGTCAAATATTCACATAAAACATCAATTGTACATCTAGGATCAAATACAATAGCAACAAGATAAAGGGGTGGTATATTTTTAAAATAAGATAACCATTTTTTTTTTCATTGAAAAAACACATTCTTTTAATATAAAATCATTTTCAAATTCTTGGAGTGCACTAACAATATTAATACACATAGGTAAAAATAAATGAGATGTGGGATAATAAAGCCCACTAAATTTATAGGTAGCATCATTAAAAATTTTTAAAATATCTAAAATTTTTGCACAAATATCCCAATTTTGTGGATATAAATTAATTTCATCAATATTATTAGTAACAAAAATGCACAATAATTCTTTATAAGAAAAAGACTCGTTTAATAATTCATATGTTGAATTCCAACGAGTTGGAACATCCCTTGAAAAACGTTTTGGTCTTTTATTATTTTTCTTACAAAATTTAGCTCAATTTTTCATCACTCGGGGATGTCCCGAAATAGCTTTTCTAATTGGAAAAATAAAATATTCAAGAATTTTCAAACCATCTTGTACACATAAATTTAAAACATGACAAGCACATCTTATATGAAAAAATTTTCCACCAATATTTGATTCACAAATATTTTTAAGTTTAATAATTGATTTAGTATCAGCAGAAGCATTATTAAATGAAATTGAATAAATTTTTTTGTCAACTTATATTCATCTAAAATTGAAATAATTATTCTATAAATATTATTGCAGTATGTTTATCATCAAAAGCACGAAATGCAATAATTCTTTTTTGAATTTTCCAATCATTATTAATCCAATGACATTTAATGCTCATATAAGAATGCATTTGCCAATGATCACTCCAAATATCACAACAAATTGAAACACGAATTTTCATTTCAAAAAATAAAAGCTCTAACTCATTTTTTCCTTTTTTATATAAAGAAATAATAGTTCGTTGTACAATATTTCTTGACACTCTTTTAGCAGAAGGATTTAAAGCTTTTTGACAATATTGATTAAAACCTACTTTTTCACCAAAACTAAAAGATAAATGTTCCATAGAAATCATTTTTGCTAATTCTTCTTTTTGTTTTTTTAGTATATTGAAATAAAGAAAGGTTAGAAGATGCGTATCCGGAAATTTGTGTTTGAGACCGATCAACTCCTATTTTTGTTGAATGTTTTGTCTCCAAATGCTTCCAAAATGATCCATAGCCGCCCGATTGTTTAAATTTATAAGATTTTCCACAATAATTGTAAATTACATCGAACATTTTGTCACCTTTGAATTTTTTCGTGAAATGAATGGTGAAAATGTCATAACTCTGTCTTGCTCTTCGAAGAAGTTGTGTACCTTGCTCTTGCTCTTCCACTTCCTCTTCCTCTTCCTCTTGTTGTAATTGCTCATTATTAAATTCAGATTCTTGAGTTGGAATTTTCATATTTTCATTTGGATATCTCTCAAAATTAAATCAGTTAGGAGTGAAATCGAAGATGTAGTTTGTAAATAAATATTGTGTTTCTCCAATCTTTCCCTTGCCCTTAACAGAATTTGAGTTTCCTCCACTTGCCATTATATGAAAATAATATATAATTTGAAAATGTGAATAAAAAAATTAGAGAGAATAATTAGAAATTGGAATTTGAATAAATTAATTCATAATAAATTGTGAATGAAAATTAGAGAGATTGTAGAGTAGAGAAGAATAATATAGAGTAGAGTGTAGAGAGAGTAGAGATTTTTGTGTGAGGAAATTGTAAATGGAATGGAATGAGGTATTTATAATAAATCCAAAAAATCATTTTTCCACAAATACCCTTGAAACTAGCCGTTATGTAGCCGTTTATAGTTGTTGGGAGGGGTAATTAAGAGATTTCACTACAAAATTTTCAAAAAAAAAAAAAAAAAAAGAAAGCTGCTGACAGTTTGTAACGGCTAGAACCGCTAGTTGGTAAAACCGGGGGTTCCATCTGGTTCCTACCGGTTTTTGGAACCGCCAATTTGCGATTCCCAGAATATTGGAACCGGAACCGAATCGTATACCTCCGGTTTCAGTTTCAGTTTGAACCAGTTTCGGTTCCCACCGGTTTCGGTTTCAGTTCGAACCGATTCCAAACCATCGGTTTCGGTTCTGGAAACCGTAATATGGCCATGTCTACACCAATCTCTACTTATAAACTAACTCCTATCAACTACTGGTTAACCAGACTTGATAAAACATGCGCTTATTTTTATTGAGCGAGTTTAAAAGATAAATTTAAATCTATCCAAAAATAGCTAAAAAATCAAATTAAATCAAATTGAACCAAATCAATTTGATTTAATTCAGTTATGCCATATGATTTTATTTTAAAAAAATTCGATTTAATTGAAACAAAATTAATTTGTCTCAATTTGAATTGAATTAACCAAATGCTAACTCCTAAATTAGGCAAATAACAAATGCAAAGGTGACTTATGTGAGCGTATATATACATAATGCTAAAGAAAAAAAAAATTAGATCGTGATTATCTCTTTAAGTAGATTACAACTCTAGTGTTGTCCCAAGTAGTCGGCTTTGTTCAGATCTCCTTCCACTCTTGCTCGAAAAAAAAAAAAAGAAAAGAAAAATATCATGTTTAATATTAGCCATGATTAAAGATAATTTAAAATTAGCTTATGTGAAAGAAAATTTGGATGAAGAAGACAATTTTTGTTATGTTAAGAGTGTCTAATCCAATTTATTCGTGCAATTGATAGATGATTTGTACTCAATAATTAGGTTGTAGGTGTTTGGTAAGGCTTTTCGAACCCGTTTGGTTTAGATGTTCATACCTGCAGATAGCTGTTATTGTGTATTGATAGCTGATGGTTAATGACTGATAGCTGTTAGCTAATTAATATTGGTATTTGGTAAAATTTTAGTAGTTATTACTATTAAAATGTAAAATGATAATTAAAGATATAATTACTTTTTATATATTCAGATATATAATGTATACTCCCTCTGTTCTTTTACTTTAGAGAAAATTTTCTTTTCGGGTATAATTTGTATATAACGAAATATGCTAATAATAGAAAGTTTGGGGAGTGTGAAGGAATGAAAAGTCTAAAGTACCCCTAATTTGCCTCCGTCTTCTCCGTTAATATGGCAATAATACAATAATATTGGCAAACAAAAATGTTGGTGGCAATTAATGAAGTTATCTTTTCGAGACATGATTAGATACTATACCAGGTTGTGTCTTATTTTATCTGAGCACAATTTAGAATATATAGGCACTGTAATGAATGTGTGAATTTTCAATTTTTAGAAATTATGATGTGACTTTATAAGGTTTTGTCATGTTTATTGGTAAACAATTGTTTCTTTTTGTATTGTAGAAGGAAAATTCGAGCACAGTTAATTATATTTTCATCCTCATTAACATGAAAATGTGGAAGAAACATTAAGTATGTACTCGACGTTCTATTAATCTATTCGAAAATAGAGCAGAACGTTACAAAAGTGTATCAGTTAGGCAAATTTTTCAAAAAAAAAAAAGCTCATGAGTTTATTTATTTTCCATACTAAAATAAATGAAGTTATTGTTTATCTTGTATGCAATGAATTTGTGCACATTTTGTAAATTTTGGACGAAAATGAGTTTAATTGCTATTGATTTGGGCGTTAATTGAAAAATCGCGCGCTATATGTACTTCAAGGATAATTAAGGGTAGAAATAAAGCGCACCAGAGGAAGAGTAACTGCTGAAAAAGATGGGGGAAACAGCCAACAATTACCAGCAGCCACCCCATGCGTGCTGAATTGGCTGCTCATTAGTTCTTGCATTGGAAGGTTCAATCTTGAGTTCATCTTCATTTTCAATCTCCGTGATTCTTGCATCTTTCATCTTCATTATCTGTTCTTTCAATGGCAGTGTTATTGGTTCCAAAAGGATTTGTTGGCCAAGAACAGCAAGGATTCTATCAACAATGGGCAACGATAGAGTTTGGGTTTCGGGTTGGAAAAGGTCGAGATGAGGTTCGAACCTAACTCCAGGGTTTCATGGAGTCCAACCAACGGCCACTCTTTTTGACTTTCTTTTTCCAATTTTGCGGCGGGAATGGCATAATAAGGAAGAAAATTTCATATTTCAATAAAGTGAGTTTACTTTTTCACTTACATTACTTCACCTAACTGTCAGTAACGGATCCCAAAGAAACAAGAATAGAGAAAACTATCGTCAAGTTAGCATCTCATTTTCTCTTTTTGAAAACTTCACCCCTTTCTAGAAAAAGTCTCTTTATAATTATTACGTCTTGCATTTTTCGCATGTGAGTTGCCTTGCGTCTCTTGCATGAGCAGCTTTTTATTTGATATCAGTTGTCTTGCATCTCTTGCATGAGCAGTTTTTATTTGAAATTATGGCTAGTTCTTCTGTGGATCCGAATGAGGTTCCGAACCTTGTAGCATTAACGATTGAGGATGATGAACATGCTATAATTGATGCCCCAACACTACAGGAGGAACCCGTCGATTATTCTCTGTGTTTGGTGGGCCATCTTTTGTCCAATCAAAGAGTCAATTTAGGTGCTATGAAGTCCACCTTGGCTGGCATTTGGCAACTAGGCAGAGGAATCCATTTTGAGGAGATTGATCCAAAGGTATTTTTGATTCGTTTCTTCCATAATGTGGATTTTAATAGAGTTTGGAATGGCTCACCTTGGACATTCAACAACCAACTTTTTATAATTGACAAGATCAAACCTGGACAAGATCCACGAACTGTTGACTTGCTTTTAGTGGAGGTCTGGGTTCAGATCAACGGAGTTCCGGTGGGTATGATGATTGAGTAATTTGGGAAGCAGATCGGTGATTTCATTGGGAAATTTATTTTGTTTGACATTGGTAAGGAAGATAGGGAGAGGAGGGAGTATATGAGAATTCGAGTTGCTATAGACATTCGGAAACCGATAAAAAGGTTGAAGAAGATGAGGAGGGTAGACGGAAGTATGTTCACTGTGATTTTTTCCTATGAATGACTCCCCACGTTTTGCTTCATATGCGGTAGTTTAGGTCATAGTGACAGTATCTGTGAAGTGTTGTTTCAAGTCGATGACGAAGTGGAGAAGGGTTGGGGACCTTGGTTGAGGGCGAACGTCCGACAAGGAGGTGTTGCAGCGGATGATCGGCACTAGTTCCGTGATAAATATGGTAATAAAATTTCAAATAATCCATATGCTGGCTCGGTGATCGCTGCTTCTATGCACCTGCGTGATTTTAGTGGTTCAATGGATAAGAATTATCCTTTAAATTTGAAAGTCAACTTACCATTTTCCACTGCAGCTAATTTATTTGAAAATGGGCCGAATGGTGGGCTTGTGACAACGGATTCTGCAAGTGGAGTAATTGATTTGTTGGACCAAAATTTAAATGAAGATGAAACAATGCTTGTAGCAGAAGGCAAAAAAAGGGCCAGGGTTGACAATGTGATTATTTTGCATGACTCTACAGTAACAAATATGTAGGTTGCGGATGACTCTCTTGATGAAAACGTTCTTGGAGTTCATTCAGATGCTATCCTTACTCCAGTGGGACCTGAGACCTAGTCCCACTCAACAAACATGAATATTCTTTATTGGAACTGTCGAGGACTTGGCAACCCTCGAGTAGTAAATGCACTTAATGAACTTATTCGATGTAATAAGCCAGCTGTTATTTTTTATCTGAAACTTTAGTTGCTTTGAATAAAATTGAACAGCTCCACTGCAGATTACATTATGATTGTTGTTTTGCTATGGATGCCATGGGACATAGTGGTGGTTTAGCTATTTTGTGAAATTCTCAAGTTAATTTAGAAGTTATACGTTATTCCTCAAATATATTGCTTCATGTTGAGTGGGAGGACTGGTAATGGTGAGAAACAGGGGAAAACAGGGGAGGTATTGAATAAATGAAGTAAATATTGAGTTATGTTGAAACAGGTTTTGCTGGAAATTTTACCAGTAACTTCATCTTGATTTTGACCCCCATTTAATGATGGAATTAGGAAGTGTCATAGAAGAGTTATTTGTTCCTCTATGTGTTAGCTTTACATGGGTTTTTGAATCATCCAAATCGGAGTTGTATATTGAGATATATGACTAAAAGAGTACAGACTGTGCAGGCTGGAAAACGCGAAGCGCGCGCGCGAATCGCATGACGAGCTCGCGTTGCCTTCTCGCGCTCGCGAATTTGAACTACGCGCTAGCGACTTTCGCCTGAAACTCTCTGACTCTTATTTGGCACATCTCGCGCTCGCGACTTTCAAGTGCGCGCTCGCAAACTCTCTGACTTTCATTTGGCACTTCTCGCGCTCGCGACTTTGAAGTACGCGCTCGCGTACTTGGCCCTTGGCCTGTAAGCGATCGCGACCTTCATCGCGCGCTCGCGAATTTGGCCTGATAACTCACTGTCTCTCATTTGGCACTTTTCGGGCTCGCGACTTTCAAGTACGCGCTGGCGACTTGTGCCCGATAACTCATTGTCTCTCATCTGGTGCTTTATGCGCTCGCGACCTTGCAAGGCGCTCTCGCGACTTGTGTTTTCATGCACTTTTGGACTTCTTTTTCAATGCAATTGTATTCCTTTGCTTCACTTATATGCCTCCAATCATTTTAATACCAAAATACAACATTAAATCATGTATTAAAACAACATGCAAGCATGCAAATGATGTGAAATCAAATAAACATTATGAGTTATGAACTATGAATATGATGTTGTGTTATATTATTGACATACCAACATTATGCTCCATTGAGGTTAGGTAGAAACCATGTAGATAAGGCTATGTCGCGACATAGGATAGCAAATCTGCACCTCATATAGTTTGATACTCCGGCTAGAGGCCGTTGAGTGGATATGATTATATATGGGCCATAGCAGCCAAGCATACAGTATTCATCCAGTTTCATACAGTTTTTCTTATCACTTCGGTTTCACTATAACCTTATGGAGCCATACAGATATCTTGACATAACATTTCATGAATTATACAGTATTATAAACAGTACAAAAGATAATCAAGGTATCATGAAAGTATCATGATGTGTGTGCTTATATGTGCCATATGTGTTTACATGGTTCTTTCTATACATGTATGTGTTTAATTGTTTCTTTATCTGTTGAGATATCCACTGAGCTTTATTTGCTCAGCGAGTTACCTGTTTAACTCGCAGGTTTTGAGTTTGGACCGTAGAGAGTCAGCTTACAACTGCTGTAATTCATCTGTAGAAGACTCAGTCTTCAGGGTAGCTACTCATTTGGATATGTATCTTTGTCTACCCCTTTTTATGGCATGTACAGGGCACACAGTTGGGCCCATTTCATTTTGACATTAGTATCATGTCTTGTAAATATAAATTACATTATTTTTGTATACAACATCAGCATGTTATTATATTCAACATACATTATGATTTCAGCATGTCAGGCCATACAGTCAACCAGTTTGTAGCGTCTCGACTCGGTTCATTCGGGTTTACGGGTGGACCGGGAAGGGGTGTTACATTTATATTAGCAGCAATGTCATCATTGCAGGGTTGTTCTTCTCCAGCAGTAGCAGAATCTCAAGCGCTAAGAAATGTATTGTCCTGGTTGCTGTCGGACTACTTTATTTTGCGGATTCAGGTTGAGACCAATTGCCTCCAAGTTTACCATGCTATGAGGAGTTTTGTCCAAGACTTGTTTGAGTTTGGAGTTGTCATTTTTGAATGTAAGATACTCTTAGTCCAATTGCCTAATGTCACCTTGGCTTGCATTAGAAGACAAGCTAATGATATAGCTCATGTTTTGGCTAAATCAGTTCCTCGTGGGGCTTGTTTTTTAACTTGGGATATTATTCCCGCTTGTATTGCTCGTTTCTTCTCTTAATAATATATGAGCAATATTTCAATGTAAAAAAAAAGGGTAGAAATAGAAAAAAAAAGAGGATTTTATGCTTCGAAATCTGCGTCCAAATTTGAAAAGAAAAACTCCAAATTGAAATCGGATTCAGTTCTCCCCAACAGACATAAATTCACTCCATAACCGTTGGAAATCAACTTCTCCAAATTTTTTGATTTCAAAATCAATCGACGACAAAAACAATTGAGTTGCATCGGTCTACTTCTGTAAATGGCATCCATAAGCAAAAACAAGTTGATGCAATCAAAGAAAAAGAAAACAGCTTCTGAAATAGAAGGATCCCCTTTAGTTCCTAAAACATCTAAGAACAAAAGAAAAGGAAAGAAGGGTCAGAGAGGCAACAGCTTTTGAGGTTGGTGCGGCCTCATGTGTTTGATAATGATAATAATATGCTTATTGCTGATTTTTCTACTAAGGAGGTACGGGATGCGGTCTTTCAGATGCATCCAGACAAGGATCCGGGTCCCGATGGGCTAAATCCAACTTTCTTTTAGAAATTCTGGCATATTATAGGGGGTGATGTGGTGGTGGGATGTCGACAGTGGCTTCAGCAAGGTACTCTTCCTGACACTTTGACTAATACTTTAATTGTTTTGATTCCCAAAAATGATATTCCTGATTATGTGAAAGATTTTCATCCCATCTCTTTATGTAATGTCCTTTATAAGATCCTCTCTATTCTTGCTAATAGATTAAAGAAAGTCCTTCCTCATATTATTTCGGATAGTCAATCGACTTTTGTCCCAAGATGACTAATTAAAGATAATGTGTTTGTCGCTTTTGGGATGTTGCGTGTTATGAAAAGACGAGTTGGGGTGGGATTAGGACTTGTGCTTTAAAAGTCGACATTAGTAAAGCCTATGACAGAGTGAATTGAGATTTCCTATGAGATATGATGAAGGGTTTAGGTTTTTGTGATGTTTGGATTAATTGGATGAAAATGTGTGTGACTACGGTTAAATATTCTATTTTAGTAAATGGTGTTGAAGTTGGCCCTATTATTTCTAGGAGGGTTCTAAGGCAGGGCGATCCACTCTCCCTTTATCTTTTTCTTATTTGTGTGAAGGGTTTGTCTCTTCTTTTTTTTTTGAGTTTGAGTGATTGGGATGGGTTTATGGGGTTCGGGCAGGACGAGGGTGTCCTAGACTGTCTCATCTCCTTTTTGCAAACGATTCTTTATTCTTCTTTAATGCTGATGTTATTGAAACGGGAAGAGTGAAAAAAAATTTACTAGATTATGAGAGGGCTTCAGGGCAATCTGTTAATTTTTCAAAAGTCGGATATCATGTTTAGCTATAATGTTAGTGCAGGGGTTAAAGACAATATTTCTGGAATTTTAGGTGTTCATAATCCTCTGGAGAGAGGGAAATACTTGGGGTTACTGGCCTTGATTGGTAAATACAGCTGGTCTAATAGCTGTTTTTAGTTATTTAAAAGAGAAGCTCTAGGCTAGAATAAACAGCTGGTCTAACAGGTTCTTATCTCAGGCAGGGAGAGAGGTGCTCCTTAAGTCAGTAGCTCAAGCTATCCCCACTTATTGTATGAGTGTCTTCCTATTGCCAATTACCTTGTACGATGATTTGCAAAAATTAATGAATAGGTTTTGGTGGGGCGGGGGGACGAAGATGGGAGAAAGAGCTTCAACTAGCTTTCTTGGGATAGGATGATTGGGTGTAAGGGTGAGGGTGGTATGGGGTTTAGGGATTTTCAGTGTTTTAATATGACTATGCTAGGGAAACAGGGGTGGAGACTTTTGTCGAATTCCAACACTCTTTTTTATCTTATCTTCAAAGCAAAGTATTTTCGTCATGGGGTTTTTCTTCAAGCTTCTCTAGGTTCTAATCCTAGCTTTGTGTGGAAGAGTGTTCTGGCCTTTAGCGACTTATTGAAACAAAGGGTTAGGTGGAGGGTGGGGAATGGTGAGAATATAAATGTTCTTAGGGATCTTTGGTTACCTAGGGAATTTCCTTACAAAGTGGAAGATTATGGTGGCTTTATTGATGCAGATATGAGAGTGAAGGAGCTTATGGTGGAGGGGGCTATGAGGTGGGATGTTGAGAAAATCATGTCTCTCTTTTGTCCTAGAGATGTTCAAACTATTATCAAAATTCCCTTTGGTTTAGTGGCTAGATGTGATCAATTATGTTGGTATTTTGAGAAGGACATTTATAGTGTCAAATCGGATATTGGATTGCATTGAGCTTATTGGGGAAAGGTAATGGGAGGATCGATGGTATTCCTTGGAAGAGTATTTGGAATTTAAACGTCCCACCAAAAGTTAAGGGCTTTATGTGAAGGAGTCATAGAAGTATTCTCCCTACTAAAGAAAGGCTTAGGAGAAAAGGGAACAATGTTAGTACGGACTACCCTTTTTATGGAGATATTAAGGATATGAGCCATGCCCTAATGGGTTGTAGTCGTGCTGGTGCCATTTGGAGTCATGCGAGTGTTCAAAGGGACCTGACTAATACTTCATTTATAGATCTTTTTTTGCAGGTCAATCAACATCAGGATGGTTTAGTAGCTACCTTGTTTTCTGTTATTGCTTGGAACATTTGGTAGTCCCGCAACAACTTTGTATGGAACCAAAAGTGGCTCCCTTGCAACGTCGTGTATGGTAATGCCACCAACTTCCTGCATGATTGGGCAAAGGTTCAGGTGGTGTGGCAACAGTCCAACATTGCTCTGTCTTCCGTCCCTGCTCAGATTCTGGATACCTCAGATTATTGGCATGTTCATATCGATGGTGCCATCTTCCATGATGTCGGCCTTGTAGGGTTTGGTGCTGCCTAGGAGGATGATGAAGGATTATTCTTACAGGCTATGTCAGGTTACCATGAAGGCGGAGATATTCCTTTCATTGCTAAAGCTCCGGCACTTCATAAATGTCTTATTCATGTGAGGGACTATTGGCTAGGCTAAGGTTTTATTTATGTCGATTCACAAATTATTTTTTTTGCTCTTAAGGCAAATTCTCTGGGCCTTTCTACTTTAGGTTTAATAATCCGAGATTGTAAGGCTATTCTTGAGGTTAGGCAAGATGTTAATGTCATTTGGGTTAGGAGGCAAGCAAATGTGGGAGCTCATTCGTTGGCTAGAGTGTCCTACTGTCATGCTAGCTTTCAGTTATGGGATACTATCCCCTCTTATTTACTGGATTTCTTTCCTTGAGTAATGCTATAGTATTTCTCTTTAAAAAAAAAAATAGTTAGCTAAATTATAAAATTAAATTTTATTTCAATTATATTTGATACAAATATAGTCTGAGAAATTATTTACCTATTATTGGATTTGGTCATTTAAATATTATTATATTTTATTAATTACTAAAAATGATGAACAAAATAAACCTAGAGATTATTAATTATTAAAAAATTGAAGAGCTTCGTCTTTTTAGAATAAGAACAATCAAATTAATATTATTAATTTGATATTAATTCGAGCTTCTTCATCGATGTCTAAATTGACTATATTAATATTCGATCAAATTCAATAATGGAAAAAAGATATTGAAGACTTTTACCATTTTAAACTAACTACAGTCAAATTAATAATATTTTTAATTCTAACTCAATTTTTTCCAAAATAATTAATATAAATTTCCTCCAAAATTAAAAAAATTAATGTCTAACTCAGTTAGTGAAACACCCCGTAATTTTATTTTCAAAAATTTAGAATTTTTATTAAATCAAAAATCCGAATGTTGACGGTATGGGCTGTAAATACCAAACAATTTTAATTTGAGCCCAAATTTGCCAATTGGGCCCAAGCCCAAACATATTCTATTGGAAATTCCGATTCGAGAACCTTTAAATTTCCCGAGAAATAATATAAAACTCTATCAATATGATTAATATTAATTAAATGGAGGAAATGTTATGGAACCTAACTAAAATAATCAAAATAAATCGAACCGGACCCGAAAATCAAATTGATTTTTCGAAAACCACGCGAATAACTTGAAAACCAGTGGAAAAACTCGAGAATCAAGCAAAATCGAGCCAAATTGTTGAATCAGATCAAACCAGTTCGAATCGAACCGGAATGATCTAGAAACCGACTTGGTTTCTTCTTTTCTTCCTCTCTCCTTCTTCTTCTGGGCGTGCGACAGCAGCCTCCTCCTCCCTTTCCTTCTCGTTTCCGGCCACCGCTCAACGAAAGCGAGGTGGCGGTCGGCTCGTCTGGTACTGGTGGTCGTGTTTCCAGCCTCCTCTCGCGCGGAAAGAGCTTCAATGGGAGCGAGACGGAGCTGTTCTCCTGGACAGTTCGTGTTCAGCGAGACGGAGCTGTTCTCCTGGACAGTTCGTGTTCACCAATTTCCGGCGATCCACGCCGATTCCGGCAGCTTGAGGTCGACGGACACGCTTCGGTCGACTCCCCTCTTCTCGGAGATCTTTTTTCCCCCAACAATTCCGGCGATGAAGCTCGGATGACGGAGCTGCCATTAATGGCAGTGGCGAAGCCACTGTCGGGGCCATTTCCGGCTAAAGCAGGCACACCCAGTTCAAATGGAACATGCGATTGGAGTCCCCATAAGATTTCGAGCATTTTGGTGTGCGAGTCACAAATTTCTGGGTAAAAGTCGATTTTCCGGCCACCGTGGACGGCGGATACGGCGGCGGTCCGGCGACCGGCCGGCGAGCCTCCGGTGAGGCACCAAGGGACAGAATGTTCCTCTCTTCGCGAGGATCGTGGAATTGTCGCCCAAATTTCAATCGGTACGCCCTAAAACTCAATTCTCAATTTTCGTATAAATTCTGAATTAGTTAATTACTAAATTTAATTGAGTAATTAAGTAAATTAAATTGAATAATAAGAAATTAGGTTATTGGAATAGCCTAAATATATATAGAACATTTTTAGTCCTTTGTCATTAAATTAAATTGATTAGTATGCGGATTTTGCGATAGCGGAATATATTTAGTTAATTGGTTTAGGATTTTAGAATAATGTAATTGCAAATGAGTTTAGAACTTTGTCAAATAAATTACATGAACTATAATTATATTTAGGAGGTTTGATATTGAAAAAAAAAAAAAAAAAAAAAAAAAAAAAAATTTTAATTCTTAGCTAATATTTATGTAAGCTAATTTAGGAACTTTAATGAATATCGTCTGGAGGTTAATAGTTAATATAAATTGTTAATTAATTGATTTGGAATTCTTAGTTATTAATATGTGAATTGATTATTTGTTGATACAAGAGCTTAACAGATGTTGAGTTACGAATGTGGCGGATGTGAAATGTTGTTGTGAGTTGCCCGACGGATGGGCTGTGTGTATTGATTGATATATATATGATATTATTGTGATATTTAAACAGGTAGATAGTCCTACTTTTAGGGGAGGTGCTGCCGAAATTTCAATAGAAATTAGATTAGTTGTAAGTAATAACATAATTAATAAATTTATTTAGATTAATTCTATAACTCAATACATAATAAATATAGTGCTCTAATCATTTTATGATTATCATTATTATTTATTTAATTATTCAATTATTTATTTATTTTGATTATCATTGTTTATTATTATTATTATTATTATTATTATTTATTTTATCTTTGTTGTTGTTAATATCATTTATTTAATTATTTAATTGTATTTAAGAATGAATGCCTAATTGTGCATTGCATTATGATGCTCAACTGATCAATATGTCTGCATTTGATTGCATTGTTTGATTACCTGTGCTGTGAATATGTTATGCCTTGTTTGTGTGGAATTGGGATGAAGTGGACCACCATGGGTTTGTGAGGACGGTCTGTGATATGGATCCGATTATGATTTGACATTTGACCGTCGGCCGGGAAAATGGGAGATCGGCGCCCCCTTGTGCACCTGATGATATAGATTATATGGGAATTCACAGGATGGCTTCTTGTTGTTGCGCACCTGACAATCTAGATTTGATTGTAGCCCGCAGGGTGGCCTCCTGTTGTGAGCACTTGATGATCTAGATTGGATGGAGACCACCGGGTTGCCTCCTGTTGGTATGGAAAAGAAACGAGAGAATGGAAAAATAATGAGAGGACTGGTCAGTGAGGATTAGACCAGTTGGCCGTATGGGGGATCGGCTCCCTGGTGCACATGTATGAGAGGGCGAGCCATGTGTGAGGACGGCTCGTTGGGGTTTCAGGTGGCGCCACTGACTAATTTCCACGTGATGTGATTACATGAAGATGTTTATGATTGTGAGTGCTGATGATATGCCATTTGTGTGACTGGCTGCGTGAGCATATAACTAGTCGGATGACTAGATTGATATATTTATTCATTTGTGTGAATGAGTGTGTTGTGCTATAGGTATTACTTCTTAGAAGGCTCACATATCTTGTTTAACTTTTTAGGAAGTAAATTTCTCTTTAATTCGGTTAAGTTATGTTCCTTTGCCGCAGGACTAGAAGAAAATTTTCCCAGTTTTATAATTATTTTACAATGTAATTATATGTATAAAAAGAAAAGCTATGTATACTAAATAGTTAGTGACTCCGCAGTTGTAGAATTTACATACGATTAGTCGTGTATTAATATAGACGAAATAATTTTGTGAATCCATATTAGAAATGTGATGTATTGTTAATTGGGCCCGAACTATGAAATGTTGTAGATGATGAATTTGGGCCGAGATTTAATAAAATCTTGAGGTTTATTTTTCTAGTAGTATGGGCTAAATGTTTGAAATTTATATTGAGAAAGGAGAATTTTATTGATTCAGGCTTACTACGGGCCTCGGGGGCCTTAAGCTTACCTGGGCCCTAGTGCCGGTCCGGCCCATGGTTTCGGGTCGTGACAAAGTTGGTATCAGAGCTTAGGTTAGAATTCTAGGACACAACTGCGGAATATAGGGAATTTCTTTATGTTGGGATCGGCCGTAACCAACATAAAGAAAGAAACTTTGTGATTTTCCTCCCTAGGGATGGTGGACGCACTAGACCCTATGAGGTGGGAAAATCCACACCTATGGCGTAGATCAAGGATTATA
Organism: Jatropha curcas; assembly: GCF_041381405.1. Classification (NCBI taxonomy): domain Eukaryota; kingdom Viridiplantae; phylum Streptophyta; class Magnoliopsida; order Malpighiales; family Euphorbiaceae; genus Jatropha; species Jatropha curcas. The sequence continues at coordinate 8,244,605 of NC_143153.1, forward strand.
GAGAAAGTAGTTAGAGATTTGAAGTGAAAGTAGTAAACAATAAGATAAGTCTATTACAATACTTATAGGGGCCAGAGCTAGTATCAATTTTTAGGCTAGGGAATAGAGTAATACCTGGATGGTAGTGGATTGGCCTGATCACCCAGTACACTACTTTTCATGTGAGCTCTGTTCCTATCAGTGAATAGGATAGTGTAGAGAATAAATAGGTTTTTCATTTGTATGGCGGATTGATGAACTTTTGGTGATTAGGAATCGGTATTTTAGTATTCAGCTCGGCTACTGAATTTCTTTAGAATTTATTCAAAAGATAATCTTTTTATTGTTTTATTTACTTGATATTTGATATTTAAATTTAAGACCCCATTTTAATTTTGAATTTAAATTGTGTTATGATAAATAATTTGAAATTGATTATTTATATAGAAAATTATTTTTGAAAGTTGTCTATTTATATCACGGGGCCAATTGGATTAGATCATAAAATGAAACGATTACAAGGATAGTAAAATTTGAAAGAAGATTGGAAAAAGAAGAATAAGACTGGGGGTGATAATAATAAGTAAGTAGACAATTAGTAGTCAAGTTGAGAACATGAACGCTGGAAATGTCGGGTAGCCGATTTTGGTATAGAAGTTAAGTGACGATTAGATTTAGAGTATAGGATTGTTTAACGTAATAAATGGAAGAAATAACATTAAGAATGAAGTTGGATAGTTTAAGGTATAAGGAATAATCTATGACGAGTTGTAATAAATATAAGAGGATTAACTAGTAGATAAAATATTAGAAGAATTCATGAATATCTTACTAGACTTAGATAAGGAAATTTTATTGGAAAACTTTTGTGTTGATAGGTGTTAGATAAAGGTGAATATTTAAGGTAGGTAACGATGATTAGGAGACGAAATAATTAATGAGAGTATTTAATATCTTTAGGATGAACTAATAAGCAACATTGGTGCAATGAAAGGTTATTAAAAAGATAAGAACTAAGAGAGTGTGCTCGAATTGCCTTGTGATACTATAGACAACTAAAGTTATGAGAATGATTTTCTTGAAAATCTTGGATTAAAGTAATAGTTTTCAAAATTTTGATTGAGAAGAGTTTTAGTAAAAGTATTACTGAAAGTATATGTGAATTGATGAGTTAATTCTTATCATTATAAATAAATTAAATTTTGATTGTTTTATTCTTTTGGTGAGTTATATGTTGGTTTTTATGGAGAAATGCCTAATAAAAAATTTGGATTTTCAAGTGGAACTATATAATCTTGAGAAAAATATATACACGTTATGCATTTTATTATTAAACCCGATTTTCTTGTAAGATTTTATTCAAAGAAAGATTTTCTAAAGATTTCAGTAGCTTTCTGCAGATAGTAATTCGAGATTTAGGTAATGATTTTAAGTTCCTTGTAAGCTTTAGCTAGGTGGTACTAAATAGTTAAACGGAATTTTGTTTTTTAAAATATGATGGTTGGTGATAGAAGTACAATTAGAATACCCGATCCTCTTTCCTTCCTCGATTTATATTAGCTACTCTTGAGCTGTCTCCTTCATATTGGAAGTAACTTCGTATGACTTTGAAATTCCCTATGTATCCATTCTTATACTTTCCACTAGATTTCAATTCGAGGACGAATTGTCTTAAGGGGGGGAGATTGAAACACCCCGTAATTTTATTTTCAAAAATTTAGAATTTTTATTAAATCAAAAATCCGAATGTTGACGGTATGGGCTGTAAATACCAAACAATTTTAATTTGAGCCCAAATTTGCCAATTGGGCCCAAGCCCAAACATATTCTATTGGAAATTCCGATTCGAGAACCTTTAAATTTCCCGAGAAATAATATAAAACTCTATCAATATGATTAATATTAATTAAATGGAGGAAATGTTATGGAACCTAACTAAAATAATCAAAATAAATCGAACCGGACCCGAAAATCAAATTGATTTTTCGAAAACCACGCGAATAACTTGAAAACCAGTGGAAAAACTCGAGAATCAAGCAAAATCGAGCCAAATTGTTGAATCAGATCAAACCAGTTCGAATCGAACCGGAATGATCTAGAAACCGACTTGGTTTCTTCTTTTCTTCCTCTCTCCTTCTTCTTCTGGGCGTGCGACAGCAGCCTCCTCCTCCCTTTCCTTCTCGTTTCCGGCCACCGCTCAACGAAAGCGAGGTGGCGGTCGGCTCGTCTGGTACTGGTGGTCGTGTTTCCAGCCTCCTCTCGCGCGGAAAGAGCTTCAATGGGAGCGAGACGGAGCTGTTCTCCTGGACAGTTCGTGTTCAGCGAGACGGAGCTGTTCTCCTGGACAGTTCGTGTTCACCAATTTCCGGCGATCCACGCCGATTCCGGCAGCTTGAGGTCGACGGACACGCTTCGGTCGACTCCCCTCTTCTCGGAGATCTTTTTTCCCCCAACAATTCCGGCGATGAAGCTCGGATGACGGAGCTGCCATTAATGGCAGTGGCGAAGCCACTGTCGGGGCCATTTCCGGCTAAAGCAGGCACACCCAGTTCAAATGGAACATGCGATTGGAGTCCCCATAAGATTTCGAGCATTTTGGTGTGCGAGTCACAAATTTCTGGGTAAAAGTCGATTTTCCGGCCACCGTGGACGGCGGATACGGCGGCGGTCCGGCGACCGGCCGGCGAGCCTCCGGTGAGGCACCAAGGGACAGAATGTTCCTCTCTTCGCGAGGATCGTGGAATTGTCGCCCAAATTTCAATCGGTACGCCCTAAAACTCAATTCTCAATTTTCGTATAAATTCTGAATTAGTTAATTACTAAATTTAATTGAGTAATTAAGTAAATTAAATTGAATAATAAGAAATTAGGTTATTGGAATAGCCTAAATATATATAGAACATTTTTAGTCCTTTGTCATTAAATTAAATTGATTAGTATGCGGATTTTGCGATAGCGGAATATATTTAGTTAATTGGTTTAGGATTTTAGAATAATGTAATTGCAAATGAGTTTAGAACTTTGTCAAATAAATTACATGAACTATAATTATATTTAGGAGGTTTGATATTGAAAAAAAAAAAAAAAAAAAAAAAAAAAAAAAATTTTAATTCTTAGCTAATATTTATGTAAGCTAATTTAGGAACTTTAATGAATATCGTCTGGAGGTTAATAGTTAATATAAATTGTTAATTAATTGATTTGGAATTCTTAGTTATTAATATGTGAATTGATTATTTGTTGATACAAGAGCTTAACAGATGTTGAGTTACGAATGTGGCGGATGTGAAATGTTGTTGTGAGTTGCCCGACGGATGGGCTGTGTGTATTGATTGATATATATATGATATTATTGTGATATTTAAACAGGTAGATAGTCCTACTTTTAGGGGAGGTGCTGCCGAAATTTCAATAGAAATTAGATTAGTTGTAAGTAATAACATAATTAATAAATTTATTTAGATTAATTCTATAACTCAATACATAATAAATATAGTGCTCTAATCATTTTATGATTATCATTATTATTTATTTAATTATTCAATTATTTATTTATTTTGATTATCATTGTTTATTATTATTATTATTATTATTATTATTTATTTTATCTTTGTTGTTGTTAATATCATTTATTTAATTATTTAATTGTATTTAAGAATGAATGCCTAATTGTGCATTGCATTATGATGCTCAACTGATCAATATGTCTGCATTTGATTGCATTGTTTGATTACCTGTGCTGTGAATATGTTATGCCTTGTTTGTGTGGAATTGGGATGAAGTGGACCACCATGGGTTTGTGAGGACGGTCTGTGATATGGATCCGATTATGATTTGACATTTGACCGTCGGCCGGGAAAATGGGAGATCGGCGCCCCCTTGTGCACCTGATGATATAGATTATATGGGAATTCACAGGATGGCTTCTTGTTGTTGCGCACCTGACAATCTAGATTTGATTGTAGCCCGCAGGGTGGCCTCCTGTTGTGAGCACTTGATGATCTAGATTGGATGGAGACCACCGGGTTGCCTCCTGTTGGTATGGAAAAGAAACGAGAGAATGGAAAAATAATGAGAGGACTGGTCAGTGAGGATTAGACCAGTTGGCCGTATGGGGGATCGGCTCCCTGGTGCACATGTATGAGAGGGCGAGCCATGTGTGAGGACGGCTCGTTGGGGTTTCAGGTGGCGCCACTGACTAATTTCCACGTGATGTGATTACATGAAGATGTTTATGATTGTGAGTGCTGATGATATGCCATTTGTGTGACTGGCTGCGTGAGCATATAACTAGTCGGATGACTAGATTGATATATTTATTCATTTGTGTGAATGAGTGTGTTGTGCTATAGGTATTACTTCTTAGAAGGCTCACATATCTTGTTTAACTTTTTAGGAAGTAAATTTCTCTTTAATTCGGTTAAGTTATGTTCCTTTGCCGCAGGACTAGAAGAAAATTTTCCCAGTTTTATAATTATTTTACAATGTAATTATATGTATAAAAAGAAAAGCTATGTATACTAAATAGTTAGTGACTCCGCAGTTGTAGAATTTACATACGATTAGTCGTGTATTAATATAGACGAAATAATTTTGTGAATCCATATTAGAAATGTGATGTATTGTTAATTGGGCCCGAACTATGAAATGTTGTAGATGATGAATTTGGGCCGAGATTTAATAAAATCTTGAGGTTTATTTTTCTAGTAGTATGGGCTAAATGTTTGAAATTTATATTGAGAAAGGAGAATTTTATTGATTCAGGCTTACTACGGGCCTCGGGGGCCTTAAGCTTACCTGGGCCCTAGTGCCGGTCCGGCCCATGGTTTCGGGTCGTGACAGTTAGTTAGTATTCTAAATTGCGCCACATAAGCGAATACACTTGAATTTTGATATATTTATTAGTGGTCTATCCGTGAGTTGCATTATAAAATATTTTTCAAACTAATAAATATTATTAACTGTTTGTAATAAAAGCATATACTCTTAAAATGAGATAATTTAATAGTTGAAATTATAATAATTTATTTTATGATTAAAAATGATACAAATATTAAACTTTAAAATTTTATTATAATATTTTTTTTGAGTACTATAGTTATTATAATATCTTATTTGGTTGTTTGAAATTTATAAATATATTTGGTTGTTTGAATTTAAAACAGCAAGTAAAACAAAATTGAATGGATCCAACCAATAAACAAGAAAGTCATACTTAATTAGTATTCTTAAGTAGGAATACCTTACTTGGATTACAGATTTGCTATGCCTAATTAGGTGTGCATGGTTCCGAAAGAATCGAATTGAAATGTAGAACTTAACTGACCCGAACAAAAACCGAAAAAAGAACCGTGTTATAAGAATCGAAATCAAAATCAGAAAGATTTAGAACTGCACTGGAACTGTACTGGATTTGTACCGAATTACCAGAACCAAACCGAATAATCAATTAATAATACATATTTTTCATTTTTAGGTATATTATTTAATTTAAAATTTTAAAGCAATTATATATTTTATTATTTAAAAATTGAACATTATGGTCCAATTTACTTACAAAAATTAAAATGAATTGAGATTATTTAATTTAAAACCTTAAAACAATTGAAATTACAATATAATTATCATAAATCATGATTAAGAATTATCAGTAATACTTTCTTTTGTTGAAATTTTAGTCGTAGTAGTAATACTTTTCAATTATTAATCATGACTTAGTATTACTTTTCAACTAACTTTTTCTTTTAAAAATTATCCCACAAAATTTTAAAATTTTTTGTTTTTACTTTTTAAAATTGAAATTTTTTTCAATTTCATCCCTCTTAATTCTTGAAATTCCTTTAGCTCCATCAGTGAACTCAGGTTAGTGCCAAGTCCCTTCAGGTCTTTTTAAACTTCACGTGGAAATTGCTGTCAAAGAAGGAAGGAAGGGCATGTAAATTTGGATTTGTTGTCAGATACTGTTCTTATCTTTATTGAATGGAAGCTTCATGTGAAAGAATATGTCCTAAATCAAGTACATAAAGATTAAAGAGAGTCACCTAATTGCATATTAAATATAATTTTTATAAATTAATAGCTTTTGGACCATATAAATAAGTTAATAGTTTATTAATTTTATGAAGTGTATTACAATTCAATCAACATAGATTTTGAAGTGACAATAGTCATATTGCACTAAATTATTATTGACAACTATGGCGTGATACATGAGACCACGGAATTATGCAAGGGTTTCAAAACATGTTATATTATTTATTGACAAAAATTATTCATTTAGCCTATGATTTCAAGTCGGGAGAATAAAAAATCAGAACATAATAGAAGTTATTAATTTACTGAATGTCAATTTATAGAGTTATTATATATAAAGTAGTCACGTAACTAAGTGATGCGCGATTCATGTAAATTTATATATTTGTATTGTCTTATAAGAAAATTTATTTCAAAAAATTCTTGAGAAGTGTTTACGTAGTCACTTCTTATAAATAACAAATCCAAAAACATGTAATATATATAAATTATGAATGTGTTAGAATAATAAAATATTTATAATATTAAAATTCTTCTATTGAGAATCACATAGTGAATAAATCAATATTCAAATATGAGCTGCGTTATAAAAGAAGTGAAAAATATGCATAAATAGTCAGAGGATCGTTCGAAATTGTGAACGCTCATATTATAATAATTAAATATTAAAAATGATCAAAATGTTCAACAAACTATCTACAAAACGACGAAACAAGTGAGGGAAAATCAAATATCGTATTATTAATTTATAGTAAATTTACTTTAAGTGTAACAATGATGGTATATCGTAAAAGAGCCTTTTCATCAACATTATCATCTTTTTGAATTTTTTTTTTTTTTTGAAAGTATCAACATCAAATACCTTTTAAATTGATATCAACTTTAAAGTTCGAAACCTTTTATATTCTTAAATTATAAACCGAAAATTTTATTATCCTAATTACATGTGACATTCATAGCTTTAATGGTAAAGTTTAGTACCTTCGAAATTCTAAAATTATAAAATATCATAATAAATTATCATAATTAATGGAGTATTGAAATATTTAATTATAAAGTCTCCACTTACCTATTAACATAACATTTATAAAATTCAATTTACGTGAACTCAGCATATTAAAATTCTAAGAGAATGCCAAATCAGATTTCAGAATTCTATTTTTATATATTTATATAGATAGATAGATTGTGGTGTTTTATATTTTGTTAATAAAAAGATGAGGATAAATTACACCAAAAGTGACTTAACTTTACATTTAATTTCATAAGATCGCATAACTTTAATTTATCATTTTTCAATCATTAAATTTTGATGATTGTTTCAGTGAGAGGTCACTCATCGGAATACCATCATCAAAAATACAAACATGGTAATAAAACAAAAAAAATTTTATTTTAAAAAATTCGTATTTTTCCTAATGCATTAATTTGGAATCTACCTATTAATTTATTTAACAAATAATGGCATTTACATGAGACACTATCATTTACATTGTGTAGTATTATTTTCTTTTTTTTTTTTCAGTATTCCTTTGTAATCATGATTTTATTTTTGTGATATATGTAATTTTTAATCTCATATTACTGGTCCAATTACTGGATTTCGATAAGTGACCTCCCTTTGAAATAAAAACTAAAGTTAAGTAACTAAAGAATGACAAATTAAAAATTATGTGACCTAAATAAAACTAAGTGATTGGATGATTTACCCAATAGAATTAGTAGTTTATGAGTAAGAATTAGTTTAATTGGCAAAGATAAAAAAAAATATATATTTTTTCCTATCAATCATTAAGGTTGGATTTATTAAAGATCACTCTAAAAATATTAAAAATGATATATTTTATACTTAGAGGACCCCGCCCTTAAAATCTTCAAGGAACTTAATTTCAATATAAATATATATTTACACATCAGAATCTCTTAATCCTTTGATTAAATCGACTAAACTCATCCAAATAATTTTTGTTTTAGTTCAATTTAATTTTTAACATATCCAACTAGGTCTCAATTTTGATAGAAAATTTAAAATTTTTTCGATTTGATTCGGTATTCATGAAATCTTAAAAACACGACTAACATCATCAGAATATATTTAAAAATTAATCGAATCTAATCAATTTAATTCGATTTAATTTTCTTTCAAATTTCTATATATTAGTCAAATCAGTTTGATTTTTTTTTCAAATCTTAATTTATTTAATTTGAATCTAATTGACCACTCATCTTTAATCATATGTTAAGAAAGAGACGTTCTTCCTCAAATGGTAGATTCATTCTATAAAAAGAGAAATCAATTGACCTCTCTATTATTTGAATTTATTTTTAATATATAATCCATTAAATTAAATTATTTATATTTTTATCATTCATTTTTCAAAAAATAATATAATGATTTAAAAAAATATATATTTCAAAATTCGCTATTTTCTATATTGTGGATGGAGGAGAATATAAATATGATATATTATGTTTGTGTGATATCCACTTTTAAGATTTTTTTTTTTTTTTTTTTTTTTGAAAACAATCCACTTTTAAGATTAAAATAAATGATTGAGATTATTTAATATCAGCGCATAACTACTCACTTTTAATTTTGCTTTTAAAAGACCGAGTCATATGTTTACTTTTAAATTTTTTAATCGAATAAATTACTGTGGTACCATATTTTATTACCACGCGGTAAAACTAAAAGCAGGAGAACAAATTAAATAATTGCAAGAATCTTTTCCATTTCTTAGCCAACCAGCAACCAAATGGGAGAAATCAATGCCCAATTACTTGGCAATCAAGGGTTTCTCCTCTAAAATAAATTATTCCTTTATTCAATAAAAAATCAATATGGCTTAAAATAACTTCTATATACCTTAACATAGCGTTTATAATAATTTTTAAAAATTAAGATAGTATTTTATAAAAAGTTAATCCATGTAACGTTTAACGTTTAACTTTTCATGAAAATTTATTCAAATAACTAACAGCTATTAAAATAATTAATTTTGTCAAACATACATCAAATATTACGCTGATTAATTCACGGAGATTGCATCTACAAATGGGTGTTCATGGTTTGAAACAGTCTTTATAAATATGATATTATTGGAATATCTTATTTTAAATGGCTAGATCTTAACTTCTGTTTAATTTATCTTCTTATGTACAAAAAAATTAATATTTTTTTGACCTTTTTGATAGTATAATTAAATTAGACTAAGCAGTCAAGCTATATGCGAATAAAAATTAAGACGACCGACAGTTTAAACACAAAGACCGACAGGTTAATGATTGTAATAGCTGTCTGCTAAAACAATATCCTATTACTATTAGTACTTGCTTTCGGCCTATTATTCCTAACATGTTCCTCAAAGAAACACGTTCTACTAAAGAAAAGTAAAAAATAAAAAATAAAAAAGGCGAATATATAATTTAATCTTTAAATTTTGATAAAAAAAATCACGTGGCAGTTAAATTTCACTTTTTATAATAATTTCATACTTTTTATATTAAAAGCAATAATTTTAAATTTTTTTTTACTTTTGTATGAAAATATTAATTTAATATATGGTTAATATAATTTTTTAGAATGATAACTGTTACATTTCAACTATTCAAGTTTAATCGATCTAATTTTAAAAATTGAAATATTCAATGGAACAAATAAAATATTTAATATATCTTATTTTATAAGTTAAAATATTTAAACGGTCAAAAAAAGTTTTTCTATTTTTTTGAAAAAAAAAGAAACATATCTATCATTTAACCCTTGTCCTTAGACGAAAATAATATTGTGACATCTTCGACTTCACTTTTTCTGACAATTTCACACTTATTTACACTAAAAACAGTAAATTTTAAAGTTTTTTAAATATTTTTTTTATATGCAAAATATTGGTTCAATATACGGTTAATATAATTTTTAAAACAATAATTTTTATATTTTTAATTTTTTAAGAAATATTTAATAAATCAAATTTTATAGACTGAAATATTTAATGTATAAAATAAAATTTTTAATAAATAAAATTTTTATAAATTAAAATATTCGATGAATTAAAATTTATCAGTGAATTTCCGCAATGAACCAAAATGGAATTGCCTGCATTTGACGACAAGCTCTCCATGGCATGTACCATATCTGCCTCCGATGTCTACATAATAGATTAGTGGCAGAGCAGGTACATGGCAATGTAGCCAATTGTTTGATAACAGAAATGAGGTGTATAGTATTGGATCAGCTAATGGCAGAGCAGGTGAACCAAATTGCTTTCACTCTTTAATTTTAATACCTGCTTTCTTCTATCTGCTTGCTCTTATTAGTTGAAGGATTTGCTACCGTAAGAAAAATTAAAATTCACCAAATCCATCAACTTAACATGTCTCTTAAATCGCCACCTCTATATGTAGTCGTCACTAATTTAGTTTTATTTCCATCACTCAACAACTACAGTTCACATGAAATTTTTTTTTAATTTCTTATTTATTATAAGTTTTTTAAAATTAGTTTACTTGGTAAGATGATTTTACTTTAATTTTAAACTTAAATGATATAATTATTTGAAGGTGATCTCGTTAATTTAATCTGATTAATTATTAAATTTCCATGTCAATCAGGCTGGTCTGGTTAATGCTCTATGACTGAGAAGTCTCGAGTTCGAGTGTTTTCAATCATTGTGCATCTTGCAATGTTATTTCAACCTATCGGACCTCTATAAATCAAAAAAAATTATAAAATTATGACATCCATGTGTATTCTTCACAGCTAAACTACTATTTTTCAGAAAAATAAAATTGAAAAAGTCATATCATTGAATGGATTTTCTCCGTATATATTGATTAATATCTGAATCCTAAAATAAGATAGAAAAAGTTATTTCTAATTTTCTTTTAATTTAGACATCCATTATTTATTTTTTATACGAGCAAAGAGAGAAGTAATTATGTATGAGGTCTTTTATTTCTTATTTCATTTAAGAGGTCTTATCAAGTTTTTTACCTAATATATTCTGATTAGATTTGAGTTTAAGAAGTGACTTATCCGCGAGGATTAGTGTTTTGATATATTAAGATTTTCCTAGACAATATATATAAATAAAATAACATTATATTTGCTGATAAAAAAAAAAAAAAGAAAGTATTGACTCGATATACAAGACGAGTATAGGGTAGGACCCCCTACAGATGTTTACCCGTTAACAAATAAAAGTACTATACTGCATTCTAAAACAGTGGCTGTACAAGGCACGAAGGAACAACTTTAACTAATTAATATTTTATTAACCTAATATGTGTTAAATTATATAAATATAATAAAAAAAACCATTATTCATTTAGCATATGCTTGTTAGCTAAGTGGGCAATTTTTATTTCTTTGGTCCCTTTCTTGTTGCTCAAATTAATTTGTATAAAGGTGTATAAATCTTATCTTATGTTGGCTATCCCAACAACATTACTTAGCAGCTTCCTCAAAAAGAAAGCTAATACTTAGTTTTTGGATATCATCTTCCAAACTTGAAGCTCCATCAATCCAACAAAACATGGGTGGGTTTGGGTTAATTGTGTTTGCTTTATTGGTATATATGAGTTCATCTCAAGCTCAGCTTCAACTAGGTTTTTATTCTCAAAGCTGCCCAAATGCTGAGCAAATTGTGCAAAATTTTGTTAACCAGCACATCCATAATGCTCCATCACTTGCAGCTCCCTTGCTTAGAATGCACTTCCATGATTGTTTTGTCCGGGTAACCATCATCTTCTTCCCTGTTCTCATTTATTTTTTCGAGTACTGAAAATTCTAAAACTTTCTCATTTTTCTTTTTTGTTTTCCCTTTGATAATTTTTGGAGATGATAGCAAATTGAATTAATTATATTTTGCGGTGTTCAGGGCTGTGATGGTTCTGTACTTATAAACTCAACATCAAACAATCAATCAGAAAAGGCTGCAACTCCAAATTTAACATTGAGAGGGTTTGGTTTTATTGAGAGTGTTAAGAGCTTACTTGAAGCAGCATGCCCTGGTGTTGTCTCTTGTGCAGATATTATTGCTTTGGTAGCAAGAGACGCGATTGTAGCAACTGTACGTAATAACCCAAACTAGCTCCAATTTTTCAGTTGATAAAAAGATTCTTAAGATTTGAATTCCTGACCTTCTTGTTATTTGTTTGTGGCTTGAACAGGGTGGTCCATCTTGGAGTGTTCCGACCGGTCGGCGAGATGGAACAATCTCAAATGTCACAGAGGCTCAAAACGACATCCCTCCTCCAACTAGCAACTTCACCAATCTCCAAAGACTTTTTGCTAATGTGGGACTAGACCTAAAAGACTTGGTCTTGCTATCTGGTAATATTAAACTCACGAGATATAAGAAACAAAAATCTTTCTTTGTTTTTTCAATTTGTTATTTCTTTTTTAAGAGAGCACACGAGACAAGACAGGACATGTTTTTTTATCGCATGTTGTCAAAACCAGCTTATGGAGTTTTCCTGTGCAGGCGTGACATGAGGGTTGATATGCTTTGTCAAAATTACTATAATAATAAATATTATTGTCCATAAACATTATAACCCCTTAGGTGAATTATCTAAAAAAATTGCATAGTGAACTGTTGTGCGTAGTGTTATTCTTCACTGTTGTAATATGCTGCACAAAAGAGTAGCTCTCCGCTTAACTCACTAAATATACTGTTTAGGTGCACATACAATCGGAGTAGCTCATTGCCCATCATTTTCAAATCGGCTGTACAATTTCACCGGAGTAGGCGATCAAGACCCGGCTCTCGACAGCGAATATGCAGCAAATCTAAAATCAAGAAAATGCACAACTCCTAATGACAACACCACCATTGTTGAAATGGACCCTGGAAGTAGAAAAACATTCGACCTTAGCTACTATTCTAATCTTCTCAAAAGAAGAGGCCTTTTCCAATCTGATTCTGCCTTGACTACAAATTCTGCTACTTTGGCTACAATTAATCAGTTGCTTAGCGGTTCCCTTCAAAACTTCTACGCTGAATTTGCTACTTCTATGGAGAAAATGGGACGAATCAATGTTAAAACTGGATCGACCGGCGAGATTAGGAAGATTTGTGCAGTGGTTAATAGTTGATTGAAGAACGGTTTATAATTATTTGGTGTGGATTTATTTATGTTGGTTTTGAATATTGTTTATTTGAGCTTTTGTTATTGTGAGCTAGTTTCTAACAATAAAACTATCATGTTTGTTTGAATTTTTTTAATGTAATTGCTGTAATTTAGTTTCTGTATAAGTATATTGAATCATTGGATGTCATACTCGCAATTAATACTCCTGTTGAGCAAACTGCTTGTTAAATGGAACTGTTGATTTTGGCTTTTAGAATAATTTCAGTTTTCTTAATAAAGTGTTACATTGTCTTTTTTTTTTTTTTTTTTTTTTTCTCTAAACCACTTGTATCTGGACTTTTATTACAAACTCGTCTTTGCACGTTGACTATGTTCGTTTTATACTCATTGTTTATCTATATAATATTAAAACATAAGTTTTATTTAAATTAAAATAAATAAATGTGATTAATTTGTATTACACTTTGTTGTACAGACAACTTGCAATGCTACTTTTTATGTATTTAATTCTATTTTTATATAATCAAATAGTCTCAGAATAAAGTTCAACCAAATCCGTAGACTTAATCCTTTAGTCTCTAATTTATAAATGCAAATTTTTTAAAATCTTAATAGATGTCCAAAAAGAAAATCAATTTCACCACTTAATCTCTACTCTCTGTCCTTAACTCCAAATTAATATCTATATGCAAATATAATGAAAAATAATAATAAATTATTTTTTACTGCTAGGTAAAAGAAAAAAATAAGAGGATGATTTAAATTAATAATAGAAATTACTTTGGCTACGGTAACAATATTATTTACCCAATATATCAGAGAAAAAAATATATGTACATACACACAAATATATTATTCCCTCTTATACCCACTTTTATATACAGTATAGAAGAATATAAATTTTGCTTAATTAGGAGGAGTCTTACCACTGTTGGTAGTAGTCCAATTTATGTTTTTATTATAAACATATATAATATATTATATTAAGATTTTATTAAAAACTTCAAATCAATATAAATAATATAAGTAGAATATGCACATCAAGACATAATCTAGTGGTAAATACATATATGGTCTAATAATATAGTTAGGTTCGAATCCTCCTCTCAATTGTGTGCTGAATAGAGGAAAAGTAAGGAAATTTTAATGAAGAAAGGGCACTTTCCACTTATTATAAATATATTTAGATATTTATTTATTTATTTATTTTTCATATTTTTACATTCGCATTCTATAATAATAATCTACATCACGTGGAAATGAAAAATATAAATACGTTGAAAATGCAGAAATAATACAGAAAAATGACATTTTAAATATAATTTCAAATGAAAAAATAACATACGGAAGCATTTCGAAAATGCAGAAGACTTTTGTGCCTTAGATATTATATTCAGTAGTATAAAAAAATTCGGTGGAGAGCATAATATTGTTGAATTGGAATATTTTTTTTTTTAACAAAGTGGTCCACAATTCTAATCTTAGCCATTAAGGTTAAGAGGTTTTAGTTCTCCATCAAGTAAAAGCAACGTAGAAAAGGAAGCCTAAACTGCCAGTTGTAAAAGAAAAGACGTGAAAGACAAAAAAGCTCCCAAAACCATAGCGTAAAAGGTTCAAATGGACGTGATAAATTTTCTAAGGTCGGGGCCCATTAGTGTTGAAATGAATATTTTTAAAAATGTGGGTCCTACTTATAGGTTTGAAGTTTGACCCTTTCTCAAAATCGAATCATTTGGGCAACAATTCGTTAGCAAGACTGGGTGATCGATATTAGGAGCCATTCCCCGAAAGCCACTTTTATCACTTGTATTTTCTCGGAATTAAATTCACAGAGCCCACTTAAAATATATAATTTACAAACAAAAATAACATAATCGAACGTACCAAAAAAGTTATTCAATCTAAGATTGGATCTGGGCTCGTTGGTCTGCATTTATCAGAACGTCTTTTGACATGTATCGGATAGGTTAGCTTAACGGGCTGTGCGTAGGAGGGGGAAAATTAGGTGAGAGGAAGAAGAAATTAGAGGATAGAAAAAGAAAGAGGAGAGAGAAGAGAGAGAAAGGAGGAAAGAGATAGAGTAAATGCTAGTACAATATCCTGTTTTTATATTTTCAATTTCATGCTATTTACAAAAATGTCACCCAATATTTACCGGAGTTTACGGGTGCACTAAAAAAAAAAGTGAATATTTTAATATATTTACCGTTAAAAAGTGAATATTTTAGTATATTTACCGTTATATATCAGCTATACAATTTCTGTAGTATTTACAATTTGTACAATATTTACATGCGTGGCTTTTAGGTCCAAGTGGCCTTTTTGGCATGGCATTCCTTATCTTCGCCGTCTGACATTATTTGTTTAATTTTTCAAAAGGGCCGGCATCAACACCTATATAACAAATTTATAATTTTATATTTGCAAAATTTTTAAATTTATGTATTTAAATAATTATTTTTTCCATAATAATCTTTATAATTATTTGTTAAATGAAAATATTTTATTAATATCTTAATAAATTAAGAGTAAAAAATGACAATAATTTTTATTTACTAAATTCTTAATATGCGTATTTTGTCAAACCATATAAATAAAATAAAAACAAAACAGAACAAGATTATATTGTTTTATCCTATTGAAAGGTTGCTAGTAGGGATATGAGTTCATGATTCTACTTTGCACGATCTATTTATTCAAACTCTTGACTAGCGTTGTTAATACCGATAGAGTTTTATTTTTTAACTATTAAATGACCAAAAAAAAAAATACTGATATTTTCAACGCTGGACAAAAATCTTTTATTTCAAAAATTATTTATTTTCCCTATATAAGGCTGTCTATCAGTAAATTTACTGGCAGACAGTAAAATAGTTGCTAATTCACCGACGGAACATTTTAATTTTAACTATTAAAAATTATAATTATATTACAACTATTAATTAAAATAATAAACAATAACTATTAAATATTATTATAAAAAAATTTAAATAATCTTTTTTAATTATATAACAAACTAAAATGAAAATTAGTATACACATTAAAAATAAAAGTAAATATATACATATATAATGCATGATAAAATACAATAATAAATAATTGTCAGCAGGTATCAGCTATCGAAACAACTAAACTAAACAGATCCTAAATTTCAATCTCTCTTTCTCTTGCAATGGTTCTACTTTCAATCTTAAAATAAAAATCAATCTCAAAAATCTTATTTATTTACTAAGCTTTATGATTTGTTTCATTAATACATTCAATTGTTAAATGTCTATATGATTATTGGTTAGGGATAGTAAATGTGATAAGTTCATAATTCTCCAATCTTTAATAGTTCGTATCCTAAAATATGATTATTTTTTGTTTAACATATGAATGATCTTAGTTGGGAAATTTCTCTTTGTCAAAAGGTTTAGATGTATACGAGTTTAAGGAAGAATGCATTTAAAAAGGTTTAGATGCATACGAGTTTAAGGAAGAATGCATTTAAAAAGGTTTAGATGAGTTTAAGGAAGAATGCATTTAAGACATCTTTGTTTCACCGTTACGGTGAAAGAAGCAGAACAATTTTCATAGGGCTAATCTAAACAAATAAAGATTGATACATAAATTTACTGATGAACTTTGATTAAAGAACTTTGTTTAAAGAACTTTGTTGCTTTAACTTTGTGACACCCTCAGCTTTTACTTTAGTCCATTAAACACTTCAACTTATAAAATTACACATATTAAACACTTTAAGTTATATAATTATTTTATTAAACACTTCAACTTGAAAAATTAGATCAATTAAATACCTAATAAATAATTGAAAAATGTGAAAAATATTATTCTAAAAGTGTTGCTAACTACGTATCAAATCTATATTTTGCATATAACAACCAAAAAATCTTTCTATGGCTATTAATGCGAAAAGGTATACAATGTTATCAAAATTTGCAAGTTCAAATGCACGATATTTCATTTTCAAAGTTCAGAATGCCACAAGGTTAAAGTTTCAAAGTTCGGAGGTGAATTTATGTTCGCCAACCAACAAATGAAGGAAAATAGATTAATATGCAAGTTTTGCCCATAAGTTTAACATCAGAATCACGAGTATCAAATTGAAGGAAGACCAGTCCTCTACATTCACCTTTGTCCCTTTTTGAAAACAATAACAAAAAAAAACAAAAAAGGCATAGGATAGCAGTAACAAGTTATTGCAAGAAATTCTAAAACTAGTATATTATTCACTGCCCATAGCCATCAAAAACTCACCCTCACAAACTACATCACCTCCAACATAAGCCTTTCCTTCCATCTTTGCTATTCCAAAGCGTTTCTGTAGCTTTATAAGTGTCATCCTCATAACCAAGGTATCTCCAGCAATTACTGGTTTCCTAAATCTCACCTTATCAATTCCAGCAAAGAAGAAATTGTCACGAGAGCCTCCAACTTCTGGTTGCAGCATGACCAAGCCACCAACTTGTGCCATTGCCTGGATTTATCAAAGACCGATAAATATCAATGGAAATAAATCATGAATGATTTGTATGCAAATGGTGTTTAACTTCACTATATGGTGCCAGGTAATATTGCATGTTTTCCAACCCAATAATACTGAACAAAAACCATGAGTTTAAAAAGAGATTAAAACCCATTTTCCATATGCTGATACCATGATAACACATGAGTAGAAATGCAAAATAGAAAATGAGTTCAATAAAAATAGCATTCAAGATAGTGTATGGTTAAACACTAGGAAGCTTAAAGAAAGAACATGAAGATGTTACATATCCCAACCACCTTTTACTAAGAGTAACATGATCCAAAAACCATGAGTTTACAAAGAGATTAAAACCCATTTTCCATATGCTGATACCATAATAACACATGAGTAGAAATGCAAAATAGAAAATGAGTTCAATAAAAATAGCATTCAAGATAGTGTATGGTTAAACACTAGGAAGCTTAAAGAAAGAACACGAAGATGGTACATATCCCAACCAGAAGCTACTTTTTACTAAGAGCAACATGATCCTTTTATAAGACATGATTTAACTGCTTTGGTACTTCATGATTAGGAAAATCAAATTGCATGCACATGCACTTATTGCACAAGAATTTGTACAAAGATTAAATATGAAGAAAATGAATGCATCAAGGAGCATTATAGTTTCTTTCGTCCGAGTACAGAGCAGTTTTCATGGTAAATAAAATATATAAAATGAAAAAAAAAAAACATGAAATAATTAAAAATGAAGGTATCATGCAGTAGGCCAGTTTCTATTGTCTATACAGCAGTTGCATGCTAAATAAAACATAAACTAATACCAAAATGAAACAAAAACAAGAAATAATTAAAAAACATTAGCTTTTCCACAAGAATTATCTACCTGACATTTCACTGCCTGCTTTTCTATGATTTTAAAAGTAGATTCATTCCACAAACAAACTATCAACATTGGAACAGACTGTAGAACTTCAACTATATGTAACTTTAGCAAAAGTGTCATTCAAAATATGATAGAATTAGACAACTGGCCGACATTGATAAAACTCAATATGTTATACCAATAGGACTATTTTTGGCCACAGAAACTACAGAAAAGATGACTTGACCATGAATGCAATTAAGCTAAAGCAAGTTAACTTATGTCAGCTTGTTGATATCAAGTCAGTTCAAGTTTAACTCATCTCTTAGTCACTGAAATCTAGATCCAAACAAAGAACTAACTTAGTAGGAAGAGAAGTTAGAATCTCATCATAGATAGGGGTCTGCAAACTGTCTGACCAAACCAGTCAAAAAAAAAGGAGGTAGCATTTCTCTAGCAAGCTGTATAAGATATTGTATGCAGTAAGCAGGCAGATTTGAAACCAAAATGCCTAGAAATTACTCAAATTCTAAAGAATGAAACAAACACTAGAATTAAACAACTTTTAAAAGTTCAAAAGACCATAATATGAAACCTATAAATTAAGCCGGGTACTCATGCTCAATGGTCATAATATACTTATACTAACCAGGAGTCAGTGATTCACAATTAGAGAAAAAACATAATCAATTCCAAAAGCAACGGGTTATCAGATACAGTAAAAGGAGTTTCTTAAATTCACAATGGAACAATCAAACAAAGAGTGCAATCAATTACATAAATCAATACTCAAATACCAAACTTTAATAATAAGAAAAGGAGTGCAGCAGGATAAAAAATGAACAATAAACATACCTCAACCATGAGAACACCAGGCATGATTGGTCTCTCGGGAAAGTGACCAGGAAAGAAATTGTCATTTATAGTGACATTCTTAATAGCAACAGCTGAAACTCCTGGAGTGTACTCAATCACTCTATCGACAAGGAGAAAGGGAAACCTAAACAACAGCAAAAAAGAAAACCCATCGGAAACCACATCACAACTGGACTGCTTATGAATTATGACCCCAAGAATTAGTAAAAGAGTAAAAGGCAGTATATAAAATCGCATCTAAAACGTAAAAAACAATCTAAAACCCCAGGTCTGGGAAGTGCTTTTCTTTCTCATATTCTTGAAAAAAAAAAAAAAACAAAAAAATTGGACTCACCGGTGAGGCAAAATCTCACGAATCTGGTTAATGTCCATGACAGTAGGATAAGCTGGATATTCTGCAAATGCAAATAGAAGGTGAAAAAAATTGGTAACACATATTCAAATGTCTGAGTACTGGGAAGGGAGCAATAGAGAAGCCAAATGCTACATACTTAGCTCAATAGGAATTTCTTCTTCTTTCGGATCTTTTGCAGCAGCAGCATCAAGAGAGGAATAGGTAGTGACATAGCTCAAATTCTTCTTGTCCTTCAACTGGGTATAAACGAAATGAGATCTAGAATTGGGAAATGAAATTCGAGATGGAGCAAAGGCATTACCAGTTGGTCGAGAACTATGAGCAGCAGCAGAAGAAGAAGAAGAAGAAGAAGAAGAAAGAATTAATGAATTAGCAAGAGTTGAGCATGCCATTGTTGAAGAAGAGACAGGGTGAAACGAGTTTTGGAAATACAAGATCAGAAGAATATAAAACCAGCATACAAAATTAGGGGCGAGAATAACGAGATACAAAGAGGTAAGAAGCAGAGACCAAGCGGAGAGTTCGAAGTAGTGCGTTGTGTTGTTGGTTGGGCTCTTCATTACCAAAACAAACAAATTTCTTAATCCTCAGTAAAATGTTAAAACCCTAAGCTACCTTTGTCAACTCAATTTTAAGTCTAAAAAGAAAGAAACTTGAATTATATTTATCAAATTACATATAAATTTTAGGCATGTATATCATGAAATACTTTTTATAAATTGTTATTAGTTACTATTTATGTTAAATTGTTTTTGCTAGATTTAAAAAAGCTTTGTTTTTTCGGCTATCAAATATTTTTTTAAAAAAAATTTAATTACTTTAAATGTTTGAATAATTTTTGAAATTCAAAATAAATTTTTTTAAAAACCATTTAATTTAAATTTCTCTTCATATAAAATATAATAATATTAATTTTATAATTTTATCTGTCATATTTTATAATTTTATCTGTGTATGACTTGTTTCATGCTTTTAAAATTTATCGATTATGGTTTAAAAATAATTTAAAATATAATTTTTATGAGCAAATGATTTGTAAATTTTTAATATTTTTAGCTATTTTAATTTGTAAATCTCTAACTACTTAAATTGTAATTGATAATCACCGATCACGTGGGTTTTAGTTTGATTCATTTTTTTATATTCTATAAGAGATATAAGAAGTGAAAATTCTCGAATTGAAGTTATTTCCACCACAAGAGCTATTACAAACTTTGTAATGTCATTTAACATATTAATGTATTAGGTTTTCTATGTATTAAAAAAATTATAGTCAATAATTTAGAATTTGTAAATATTATTTTTGCTAATTTTTATTTATAAATTGTAGTAAATTTAATAGAGTTGTGCACACTAGTCCGGTTTAGTCCTAAGAAAAATTTGCTGAAATTATATTGAAATTTTGAAAATCAAAACTAAATTATTTTAAAAATTCAATCCAATTCGATTCACTTTTTGTTCAATCCAATTTAATTTGATTCATTTTAAAAAGGGTAATTAATATGCAGTCTCTAGATTTTGCTCAAATACACCGGTAAGAATTTCAGTTCAAGGTTATACTATTTAGCCTTTGCATTATAATTTTGTTACACTATATGGTTCAACATTTAGTTTTTCCACTAAATGCTCGTGAAATGTAAAAAGTAACTCTAAAGATAATTACTATGTAATCCTTATGGTTAGTGAAATATATTAATAAGGATTTCAATTTTCATAATGTTACACTGTAGCCCTTATACAGTAATTATCCTTAAGGGTGTTTTTAATATTTCACAACCACTAACTAAAAATAGATTTGACAGTAAAAAATTGAAAATTTCAAAACGACTAAATTTTGCTTCAAAACTAATATGAAGTGCAAATGAAAATATCGCGCAATTTTTATACATTTGGAGCCAAATTTTTTATTTTTAGAAGAATAAAACTATTCAAATTTCACAAACTAGCCTCATGTAAATGGATAATAGCTCACAACTAAAATGAATTCATCCAAAAATTCAATATGAACCTATCAAATCAACTTCATCTTGACTTAGTCCCAGCAAACTTGCTTGCAATTGAAGAAATTCAGAAATTTGTCCATGGATCTTAACTCTATTTCCACCAAGGAAAAACATGATTTTGCAAACAATCCAATTGTATAACCATTGAAAAATGTTCTACAAACGACAAGAAGAGGAAATAGACGAAAAAACATTTCTTACGAAGTAAAAATTGCGTCTATAAAACATTACTTATTGACATGAAAACGGGTGTGAAAATGCACGCAGTATTCAATAAGTTGCTGACACATTTCTATTTCTATGAAATTAATCTATAGAATTTGGCGCAACACTAAGAATGAGTTAGAAGATACTATTGGAGTGAAACGTCCTTGAAACTGAGGCAAGAAACAAGTTGAAATCTCTCTTGAAAGGATAAAATAAATCCCTTTGAGAAGAAGAATCACCAGTTGTTCTCAATCTCATGAACTAGGCCATTCACTATTATATATGCACATATACAAAAAAAGATAATATCAAAGCACATTCTAGTACAATCAAGCCTAAACTTCATTGTCTATTTGCATATAGTGTTTTATCCTAATATCAAAATATCTTTTTCTAAGTCAAAGTCAATACTTTTAAGTTCAATAAGTTCAATCTTATACTCAATCAATATTTTCTCATGCATTATAACTTAATCACAATAATCTTTCTTAGTTGGGTATCAAAAATCACCTCCTTCGATGTAATGCTCATTGCTCTCCTTATTCTCCGTTTCAGACATAAAGTGTGTTTCATCATCTTTTCTTGATTTGACTTCTTCAATAATTTATTTTCACTTCTTATGTGGTGGATTTTTTGGAGGCGACACAGATTTGTGTTTGTACCCAATTTTCTTCTTCATAATAGTCTCCGGTGTTTCTTGTGGGTCGATTTTAGCATGTAACGATTCTCCTTCATACTCAACGCGTTGTTTCTTCAATTGTGGGTTTTTTTTATGGGGTTTGAATTTCACAATGTCTTTCCCAATTTCTTCTTCCTAGTGTTGGTTCTTTTTTTAGAAAAGAGCAACAATCTATTGACTGACAGCTTGATTTGTGAATTAATTATTAGATTATTTTAATAATCTATGTGGCCCATGTAATTAAAGAGCTGGTTCTAATTAAAGTGGCCCAAAATGATGGTTATTGAGCTTAATGGAATGAGGACCAGTTATGATTTTAATACCCTTCCTCTGCCTTATAAAATAGATCAAGAAAATCAACAGCATAGGTTAAGAGAGTGTGACGGCTACCTCAAACACATAGCGGTGATAGGTTGTTTGAGAGAACGTGAAAAGAAAACTCCCATTGCTATTGATAATTCTCTGACCATTAAGAGAGAACTTACGGATAAAAAACCAAAGTGAAGAAACATAGATCTACTGTTACAGTGAGAATCAAATAGCCGCAATGATGTAATCAATATTCGCTTGTTGCGTATTCTTATTAAACAAATTCTACGAACAATAAGATCTACCCTATATTAAAGTTTATTTAACATTGTGGTATCAGAGCCTGTTCCTGTTCTAGATTTGTTTGACAGTCTTTTATTTGGCTTAATTAATGAAAATTAATTTTGAATTGTGAAGTTGATTAATCTGGTATGAACGAAGTCAAAACTATATAAATTGAAAACTGGTTGTTTTCTTTATGCTTTATAAATTATTCTGCTGTGTTATTTATAAAGAAAGGTTATGACATCTTATTGTATAATGTCATTAAAGTTTTGAGATCTTAATTCAATCTCATAAAATTTTGCATAAATCAATGTTTAATAAATGGAAAATTTGTTAGTCACCAAAGTGACCTTGTTTGGATTAGTCTAGACACTTACTTATAATCAATGGCATTAAAGAGACTTATCATTGTACGTAGTAAATATGAATGTATAGCCAAAGATAACATGCATATTGTATGGAGCATTATTGAATAATTAAGGAGTAAAAAAAAAAGATGTAACTAGATTCCAAAAAGGAGCACGGGCGCGCTGTGGTCTCCAGAGAGCAGCATGGGTCGTATTGTAATGAACATAGGCATTTCTTGAGCTTCAGAGAGTAGCACGGGCGTGCCCTGAGTTCCAGAGAGAAGCACGAGTGTGCTGTAGTGAAGCATGGGCATATCACTGCTATTGACTTGCATAAAGATTCGCAAGTTGTTCCGCATCAATGAAAGTCTATTAAAGCATTTTCTTCTTGGCATCATTATTAGTTAAAGCTATGTATTTAAGTATTACCCAAAGGTGAATTTAATTGCATAATTTAAGATTGTTATTTGTTTGAATCCATATATGTTTTCTCAAAGTATTAACGTATGAGTATATGTATAATGTTGCAGTTTCTTCTAACATGTTTGCTATAGGCACTGGGCTGATTAAGTTCAATGGATTGAACTATGCTGATTGGTCCGAACAAATCCATTATCAGTTATGAGTTTTGGACTTGGATTTGGCATTAATCTCTGAAAAGCCAGCAACCATTACAGAGACCAGTACTGTAGCTGACAAGTCCCGTTATGAGGCTTGGAGTAGTCTAATAGGTTAAGCTTGAACTTAATGAGGATGACAATGGCTGAAAATGTTAAGCCATCAATGCCCAAAATAGACAATGCTAGAGAGTACATGTTGAAAATTAAGGAATACTCCCAATCGGACATAGCCGACAAGTCCATCATAGGATCCTTAATGAGTGAGCTAACGACCAAGAAGTTTGATTGGTCACAATACATATATGATGATGTGACTGGCATGCAGAATTTGGCAACCAAATTGAAGTTGATGGGAATGGATGTGAATGAATCCTTTTTAGTTCAATTTATTATTAACTCACTCCTCTTGAGTTTGGTCAGTTCCAGGTGAATTACAACACCTTTAAGGAAAAATGGAACATTCAGGAAATCAAGGCCATGTTGATTCAAGAGGAAGGGAGATTAAAGAAATTGGAGGAACACTTTGTCAATCTCACATTTCATAATGGAGCTAGTAGCAGCAACAACAAATCAGGGAAGAAGGACAAGAAAAGGGACAAAGCCCCATTGAAGGTCAATAAGGGCCAACTCTGTAAAGAGTTGAAGTGCTACTTCTGTAGAAAGAATGGTCACTTGAAAAAGGATTGTCCTAAAAGAAAGATTTGGTTCGAAAAGAAATGTATACCTTATGTTTCAATATGTTTTGAATCAAATCTTATTGAAGTGCCTAATAATACGTGGTGGTTAGATTCTGGTGCAACTACTCATGTGTCTCATGTTATACAGGGATTCCTTTCGATCCAACCCATAAGCGAAACTGAAAAGTTCCTATATATGGGAAATAGAATGAAGGCACGAATAGAGGGAATTGGGACTTATAGATTGATTCTTGACACTGATTATTATCTGGATCTTAAAAAGTGTCTCTATGTTCCTGAATGTGCCAAATATTTGGTTTCTGTAGGGAGGTTGGACAATATTGGTTTCAATTTCAAGATTTGTAATGGTGCTTTTTCATTGTACAAACACAAGTATTATTATGGTTCTGGTACTTTGATTGATAGTTTGTATCGTTTTAATCTTGATGTTGAATTTGTTGAATCCCTGTTTAAAGTTTAACACAATATAGGTAATAAACATAGTGCACATAATGAATGTTCTAATTTCTTGTGGCATCAAAGGCCAGGTCACATATCCAAAGAAAGGATTTTGAGGTTAGTGAAAAGTGAAATCTTACCTAAATTGGATTTTACTAACTGGGACGCGTGTATAGATTGCATGCATCCATAAAAAGTGTGTTAAGTAACAATACTGTACCTTTTTTTATTATGGATGCATGCATTAAAGACTTCTTCATATTTACTTAATAGGGTTCCTAGTGAGGCAATTCCTAAGACCCCTTATGAACTATGGACAGGAAGGAAACATAGTTTAAGGCATCTTCATGTTTGGGATTGCCCAGCAGAAGTTAGAATATATAATCCATATGAAATGAAGCTTGAAGCCAGAACGGTTAGTGGATTTTTCATACGATATCCTAAAAAATCAAAAGGGTACAAATTTTATCGTCCTAACCATAGTACGAGAATTATTGAGTCTGGTGATGCTCGATTTATTGAAAATGGCCAATTTGGTGGGAATGTTGAATCATGTAAAGTGGATGTGCAAGAGATTCAGATTAGAGATCCAACTCAGGTGGATTCTCTTAATGTCTCTTCTTTAGTTACTATTTCTCTTGCTGTATCACGGTTTATCAACATAGTCGAACAATAAAACAACATTCCAAACCCACAAAATGACCATATAAATGATGAACTAGTAAATAATGAACAAGTCAAGAATGAGCAAGTGGTTTCATAAGAAATAGCATTACAGAGGTCACAAAGGCAAAGAAGGCCTGCTATTTCTAGTGATTATGTGGTTTACTCACTTGAGCATGAATGTGAATTGAGCATTGATAAGGATCCAGTCTCTTTCCAGAAAGCCATGGAATGTGATAATTCTGAAAAGTCATTTAATGCCATGAAAGAGGAGATGCAATCAATAAGTGATAATCAAGTCTGGGACTTAGTCGAGTTACCTAAGGATTCAAAACAAGTTGGTTATAAATGGGTTTTCAAGACCAGACAGGACTCTAAGGGCAATTTTGAAAGATATAAGGCCAGACTTGTTACTAAAGGTTACACTCAGAAGGATGGCATTGATTATAAAGAGACATTTTCTCTAGTTTTCAAAAAGGACTCTGTAAGAATTATTTTGATTTTGGTGGCTCATAATGATCTAGAGCTTCACTAAATGGATGTAAAGACAGCCTTTCTTAATGGTGACTTATAGGAGGAAGTATATATGGACCAACCAGAGGGATTTATGGTCACAGGAAAGGAAAATTTGGTGTGTAAGTTAAAGAAGTCAAATTATGGACTGAAGTAAGCTTCCCTTCAATGGTATCTTAAGTTCAACAATACCATCACTTCATATGGATTTATAGAAAACACTGTTGAGTATAAAGGTCAGTGGGATTAAGTTCATCATTTTAGTCCTATATGTTGATGACATTCTTCTTGCTGCAAATAATGTTGGGTTGTTACATGGTATAAAGGATTTTCTCTCTAAGAACTTTGAAATGAAAGATATGTATGAGGCATCCTATATGATAGGAATAGAAATATTCCGTAATAGATCATAAGGATTGTTAGGATTATCTCAAAGAGCTTACGTTAACAAGGTATTAGAGAGATTTAGAATGGAAAAATGCTCCGCAGGAATAGTTCCAATTCAGAAAGGAGATAGGTTTAGCGAAATGCAATGTCCTAAGAATGATTTGGAATGTAAAGAGATGGAGTCTATTCCTTATGCGTCAATAGTTGGGAGCTTAATGTACGTTCAAATATGTACTCGACTGGATATTAGTTTCGCCGTAGGAATGTTAGGGCGATATCAAAGTAATCCCGGGATAGACTATTGGAAAGCTACAAAGAAAGTACTTAGGTATTTATAAGGCACTAAGGATCATATACTCATCTATAGAAAGTCCAGCCATCTAGAAGTGGTGAGATACTTAGATTCAGACTATGCCGGTTGTGTAGATTCGAGAAAATCTACATTAGGCTACTTATTTCTTATAGCTGGAGGAGTAGTTTCATGGAAAAGTGGAAAGCAGTCTGTCATTGCTACTTCCACAATGGAGGCCGAATTTGTGGTATGCTTTGAGGCCACTGTTCATGCATTGTGGTTGTGGAACTTTGTCTCAAGTCTAGGTATTGTTGACAGTATGGCTAGACCGTTGAGTTTACTGTGATAATACTGCAGTCGTTTTCTTCTCTAAGAACGATAGGTATTCTAAGGGTGCAAAGCACTTGGATTTAAAGTACCTATTTGTGAAAGAAGAAGTGCAAAATCACAAGGTGTTAATTGAGCATATCGATACTGATCTGATGATAGCGGATCCATTAATTAAAGGCTTACCGACCAGAATCTTCACTGGCCATGTTGATAGGATGGGCATTATAGATAAGTCCTTGTTAGCATGATGTTCAAACTTGTATATATATACACATATAGTTATTTGGCTCATGTTATTGTGACACTTGGAAATTCAATTAAAGATGTGTTTTTGCTTATTTATGTGTTATCCGCATTATAGATGTATACAGTAATAGTTTGAATGAGATAATAATAATGTTGATTGCAACAATGTATTATTTGTTGAATCATTTCTCGATTAAAGTTCTTATGAATTGAAATGATCTATGATATATGGAAGGAATCATGTCAATTAATAACTTATGACTGCCATAATCTGATCACTGTAATTCTAATTAAATTAACATGATAGATTCAAGAAACGCACATAGGCCAAGTGGGAGAATGTTAGATTATTTTAATAATCTATATGGCCCATGTAATTAAAGGGTTGGTTCTAATTAAGGTAGCCCAAAATGATGGTTATTGGGCTTAATGGAATGAGGACCAGTTAGGGTTTTAATACCCTTCCTTTGTCTTATAAAATAGATCAAGAAAATCAATAGAGTAGGTTAAGAGAGTGTGATGGCTACCTCAAACACATAGCAGTGAAAGGTTATTTGAGAGAACATGAAAAGAAAACTCTCATTGCTGTTGATAATTCTCTGACCATTAAGAGAGAACTTACGGACAAAAGGCCAGAGTGAAGAAACATAGATCTACTGTTACGGTGAGAATCGAATTGCCGCAACGAGGTAATCAATAGCTATGGATCAAGGTATGCTTCCGCTTATTGTGTATTCTTATTAAACAAATTATATGAACAATGAGATCTAGGCTATATTCAAGTTTATTTAACATTAATTTCAGGCGTGTCAGGTGTGTGAAGTACACTAACTGAGGAATTAAAGTGCACTCGATCTGACTTCTAGGGTGTGGGTTTGGTTTCACAGTAAACGCTTCACTAGTTGTGCGATTAAAATAAAATTGGCAGAGAAAATTATAAAAGAGAGTTTGATTTCTTGAAAAGTAAATTGAATTTGATTGCTTGTATTGAAAAAAAAAAAGCTTATAATTACAATAAACGTAAATAGACAGTGCTTAGGAAAATAAAAACAAGGCTTTGAAGATAAAATTGCTTGACTCATTGGAGAGTTGATTTGATTTGTTGAATTCATCGGAGAATTTGGTTGTCCTTTTTTGTTAGGTTCCCTTGCTCCTTTTATAAGCTTCACAGGTGGTTACCGAAAGGATCCATTGACACTCATTCTCATTAGTTCCTTTGGTGTTCCACCTTCCTGTACGTTAACAACTGCTTGAGGAGTGCTTGCTCAACTGCAGATCACGTCTTTTTTATCTTTTTCTTTTAATTAATTAATTAATTAATTAATAGAAATTAATTAATCAATCGATTATATAAAATAATATCAATTGGGTCTCAATTAACTAAACATTTAAGCCCCAACCCAAAATACAAAGTTCAAATTTAAAACTCACAAAACGTTTTCAACAATTGCTCCCATATTAAGTTGGCCTGATAGGCCATGCTTAATATGTTAGCCATTTTGTAAATCCAAATCATTTAGAAATTAAAAAATTCAAAAATAACAAATAAACAAGAAAACCTAACGCCGTTGGATTCACCTTTTTTTTTCTTTTTCGTTTGCACGACTGCTTTCTTTTCTTTCTTTCTTATGTTGCTGCCGCGGATATACCATCTTGAAAACTATTTTCATAGCCATTTTCTAACTTTCTTAGATAGCCAAATATATTAAAGCTTTGGCCTTAGAATTGATGAAAGTCATGGCCATTTATTGCTTTCAATGCAATTTTTGATTTGCTTTTGTTTGGCTGCTACAAAATTATTTTCGAATCCTTCTCTTTTTTTTTTTGAAAAAAAAAATTATAATAACTAATATATATATATATATATATATATATATATAATAAAAAAGTGGAACTTTTTAAGGGCAATGAATTTGTGCAATGGGACTTGATGGTCTGATTCATGTGTTTTGCCTCTAATGAATTTTTGAAGAATCATAGGCATGGAATCAATAAAAAAAAAAAACAACTATTTCAGAGGCACCAAATTTTTTATACTAATTCCAGTGGCAACCATTTTTCCAGATTATGGCACCAGTGGAAATATATTTCTACTATGACCAAGGGAAAAACTAATTCCTCTGACATAAATATAAATTGTGTTGCGAATTATGTACCTTTTATTTTCTGCTAATAGGTTCCACTGCATCATTTGCTAACTCCTTGGCCGGTACCCTTGCTAATGCACTAGCTCCTCAAGTAAGTTCCTTTGCATCACAATCTAAAACCATTGGCCGAACTGGCACTAGGGTCCAAGTAAGCATAAGGCCCCCGAGCCGTAGTAAGCCTGAACCACTAAAATTTAACCATATCAATATGAATTTCAAACAATCAGTCATATTGCCATACATGATATCTCACAGTTATATTATTCATTGGCCTAAATCTAGCATCTTAAACATTTTATAGCTCGAGCCTAATGATAATACGAAACATTCATAATATGGGTTAACTGGTTCATGCTTTCACAAAAATAAATAACTAAACATCCACTTAAGTTTATCGGATACAATCCTACAACTGTAGAGTTCATTGTTAGTTAAATATAAATAAATTCTCGTACATATAGCTAAATAGCAAAATAACTATTGAAATTTGGAAATTTCTTTTCTAACTCTGTAACGAAGAAAACAACTTTAGCCGTGACAAAAAGGAATCTACTTCTTGAAAAAGTTAAACAAAGGAAATGTGAGTTTAATAATGAATAGTAGTTATTGCATAACACAAGTATTCGCACGAAATGCTTCGTAAAGTACTAAAATGAAGACACACCTTATCGAGAATATGGGACAACATCAGCATCCACAAGTAATTACACCTTCAGATAATCAAATAAGTGGAAATTGGTCAATGGCATCACTGAAACCCTCGATGAGCCATCCTCACACATGGCCATCCTCTCATGATGTGTGCACCAGGGAGCCGATCCCCATACATGGTCGACAGCTCTAATCCTCACTTGACCAGCCTTCTCATTTTTTTTCACTCTCTTTTCTTTCCATACCAATAGGAGGCCACCCTGTGGTTTTCCATATAATCCATATCATTAGATGCACACGGGGGTGCCGATCTCCCAATACATGGCCGAACAGTATCGAAAACCGCCCTCACAAACCCATGGTGACCCACATCATCCCAATTCCATGTGAACAAGGCAAATAAGTGTCACAACACAAACAATCAAACAACGCAATTAATGCAAGCATATTAAATAATTAAACATTATCATGCAAGATCGCAAATAGACATTCATATACCAAATTCAAAGAAATATAATAATATTATATAATAATTGGTACTTGAAAATAAATAAATAATATAAATAAACAAATAAATGAATAATAATAAATAATTAAAGACAAAGCTCTGTATAAAAATGATTTTATGTATGATGCAAATGGTAAATACTATTTATTATTACTCACATTGCTAAACAGGAAAAACACTTTAATTTCGGGTCCTAACTTATTGAAGCAGTGAACAATTGGAGTGATTTAAGCAAAATGGCATTCGAAGGAGAGGAGAGAATTGAATCGAATACAAGACTCTATTTTAAATATATCGAGTTAAAGAATTATTCTAAATAAGTTTATTAACTTAATCATTAATATAACTAACCGTAGATTCTATCGAAATTTCGGTAGAATCTCCCCTAAAAATAAGACTTTCTACCTGCTAAGATAATGTCAAATACTCTCTCTATATATTCATTCAATCCACACAGCCCATCCATTGGGCAATCAATCAAATCAAATACCCATCCTCCTTTACACGACAATACCAATAATTAACAATTATTAATTATTACTCTTATTCAACAAATCCATTTTCAAACCTTAAACTCAATATTAAAAGCCATAGTTCAAGAGATTAATAAAGTGCATTTAGCTATTACAAAATAATTCTCACTTTATTCCATCTTAATCATTAAAACTTCTAATATTAACAACAATTATGAAAAACTTATTCCTACCTCCGATATAGACTTAGTTCATATCATCTTAAAGAAAAGTAAAACACACTCACACTTAGTCTTTATTAGTCCAAATTTATAAGAATCAATCTCGTAGTAGCTGCCATGTCTTAGAAATCCTAAATTCTAGCTTAAACTTATAGCCCACAGTCTAGCAAATTCATTAATCAATAAAGAATTCAGAAAATATATTGAGATTGGTTGGAAATTAATTACCTAGCTACATGACGCGTCGAAAATTAAATAATTTGTTCGTAATAATTATTCTAAATGACTTGTATTCTAAATTTTCAGAATTAAGTGTATTTATCTATTGATGTTTCCTAACAAGAATCATATTTGATTAACTATTTAATCACAGTTGACTTATAGTTTTAAATTTGGAGTTTATACCAAAAAATAAGGAACTAGATCTTAGAGCATACCAATCAAAAATCGTATGACGATTCCATAATCTATGCGAGAAGAAGATGATTCTGCCTCTTAGGGCCTCGCCGTCCGGTTGCCGGACCACCACCGTTGCTGCCGTCTATGGTGACCGAAAAATCATGGCTGCTTGAAATCGAGCGCTCTTCACACCATCTAACTCGAATTTCACTCCAGGCTCGACTTGCCTGTTGCACCAACTGAAATGAACAAAGCGAGAAGGAGGCTACGCCATCGATAAGGGAGATGCTAAAGCCGTTCGGCTGTGTTGAGGTCGCCGAAGACGGTGGAGGCACTGCTGCGTCGATCGCCAGAGCGAGATCATAGCAGCTTACCGATTTGCTGCGCTCGCCGAAAATGAAAACAGAGAGAGAAAGAAGCTACAGGGCGATGGTGGCATGATGTTGCCGAGAAGATGGGATCGATCAGCTCAGATGACCGAAAATAAGAGAGAGGGAGAGAGAGGTAAGCGGCGCTGGAGGAGAAAGAAAGAAGAAGAAGAGAAAAGAAAAAAAAATCTAGGGTTTCTAAACTATTTCTGTTCCATTCGACCTGGTTTGGTCCAACTTAATGGTCTAGTTTGGTTCTTGCTTGATTTACGAATTTTTTACTTAGTTTCAGAAAACTCAAACTGGTTTACAAGTCTGGTTTAGCAATAATAAAATTTTTTTTGCTAAATTTCATAGGTTAAAATTTTCAATTAAATTTTTTTGAAAAAAATTTTCCGGGTTGTTTCACTTTGCTAAACTTCGCACCATTTTTTTTTGTCTGTCAGGTTCTCTCCAGGGACATTCGTGACTAGTTCATCATCTTTTCTATTAGCTATTTCTAGATATATTTTCTGAATTGAGACGACTCCCCTGACTCATATGTCTTCTTCTCGATAGTCTCCTTTTCTCACTGTTTAAGATTCAGATGTTCCAGTTATCTCTTCTCCATAGGCATGCTCTCTATCACACCTACTCTTTGTCACACTTGTAGATGGCTCCTCTTCTAATTTTATTTGTTGTTATTATTGAGATTAAGGATCCATTACCTGAGATTTACTATTTTTTTCCTGAGTGATCTACATTCTTCTTCCTAGGTAAAAGTGTAACACCCTCCGCCCAGTCCCATGAGACTCGATGACGGATGCCACATTCGGTGCCGGAGACACTATCTTAACTTAACATACAAATCACAAAATAAGATTATGAATTAGAAGTAATTGAGTATTCACAAGTTTAGTGAGTAATATGTTTTTTTTTATTAGATAATCATTTGATTTTGTTTTCATCTCTTTTTTTTTAAAAAAAAAATAAATTGAAAAAAATCCTACAGAAATACTGTAAGAATGTCCCTTTAAAAACTGAGCTCGCTAAACATATGAATACAAAACACTCCCAATTAAACTCCAAACTCCCAACATCTCCAAATAATCATCATAACACAACAACACTTCTATATTTTCATAACTTTATAAATCCTCAATAGCATTTTAATATTCAGCAATATACTTAGGTGCCATCACAATATTCGAAAAACATTCTCTTTTCAAGGAATATATAGTCATTCTACACCAAAACTATAATAAGATGTTATTTCCTGAAATAATAATGACTCTTAATAAATTATACACTTAGTATATACAACCTCCATAACACAATATTTTATATACATGCCAAAAATCACCATTTACAAAATATCCTACCCAAAATGGTATATCTACTCTGATGCTACTCCTCTGGTCTTGACAACATCCTCTGTTCCTAACCTGCGCGTGATAAAAATCAATGCGCTGAGTAGAAGACTCAGTGGTGCTAAATAACCAACAATTAAAATAACAAGAATAGCCAAGGCAAGTCTCGCAAGTGCTTTAAATTACTCAATTATATAAATATCAAAATCACATTAATTTAATTCAAACACTTTGAAAGCAATAAGAAGATTATAAATACACATATGTCTTCATTCTTTTATAGCAAAAATAATATTTCATTCTTTGTTAAGGCTCGTACTAATACAGAATGAACAAAAGCAGATTTGATCGTGGCCTATGTTAGCGCCACCCCCATCACACAAATAAGCGCGTCCGCCTATTTATAAAGGCTGATAACCCTAGCATATGATCATAGCTTCATATAACCAAATCAATCTCATCATACCACATTTCAATCATGCATAGTAGAGCCCAAATCAAAATCATTCTTAATTCATAATACTTCTCAGAAAACTTGTCTTATTCTTTAGTCTTCTTAAATTCATAATGTAAGCTTACTTTAGAACATAAGTAACTCATAAAAATTTCTTACTTAAACATAAGTACTTAACATAGAAAATTTCTTATCATATGAAATCATACATGTAAGCTTACTTTTGAACTTAAGTGACTCATGAAAACTTCATACTTAAACATAGTTACTTAATATAGGAAATTTCTCATAAATTCCTTTTCTTTTAAAACTTTCTTAAAGTCATAATGAAATTTATCATAAGAAACTTCTTATCATATAACCCTCTCTGTAGCACCATTTATGACCCGATAAAATAATATCATTTTAAGATTCGAAAATTTTGAGGCGTTACAAAAAGCTTGGATAGAAAGCTATGAGACACTCCTTTACTATTTCATAGCACCAGTGGACCTGGCACCAGTTCAAATATATGAACCTTGATTGACCTTTTTTTTTTATTAATTTGTATGAATATATTTAAAGCCATGAATCGGCCTTTACACATTTATGAAAGAAATGGCTGGTAGGCCTATTTACTTTATTCATGATTGTCATGGGATCAGCTATGTCACCCGCTTATAATTGTTGTGTTGTATGCTACATGGGACCTTTCTTAATGGGGTCGTGGGATCAGCCCCACTACCATTACTAATGACCCCTCATTTTCCACCTGGTGGGATGGTACTCCTTGAGGTAACGACTATTGACATTTCTCTTGTGCAGCTCTCCTATATTACTTGATAGCCAATAAGTGTTTCCTCTAGGCCCTTATGACCATAAAAATATATGATCTTCTGTTTCAGCTCAAGTTTCAACAGGTTGCTAATATATGAAATTCTTGAATTCCTAGGGGTACTGAGGTTGACTTCCTCCAAAGGATCTTGGACTCTTGTAAGAATGTCATCCAGCTTTGGTGGTGCAAGTCTAAGCTCATGCGATTGGACTTCTTCCCTAAAATCATCTAACAGTTCTTCCTTAAATATCATCTCAACCCCATCAACTTCCTGCGACTCTTCCATAGTTAACATGTCAAACAGTTGCTGCAAATAAGCTCTAGAGATGGTAGCTGCAACTGCTACCATCTCCTCATTAGTGTATGACTTAATAGTCATGGAGCTCTAAGACATTAGTCTCCTACCTCGGCCTTTTTAAGGCACAATGGCTAATGATGGTGTTGAACCAACTCTAGAGGTCTTTACAGCTAATGAGCTATCAGAAGATGTGCTAAGATCCTCTGAATCTTCACAAATTAAATACTCTAGTTGTTTTGTGTGTCCAGCTCCCTCTAAAAATTTCTGCTGCCAATATTGTTACGACTCTTTAGGTGTCTTCAAGGTCTTCAAATGAACCTGTAGCTTCTTCAATTGATCAATGAAACTCCTCAAATCTGCTTTAACAACGTTGATAGATGCCATAGGTGGGAAAGGATCCTCATCAATAAACATTTTACTCTTTGTAAGGGAACCTCAACCCTCCTCTATTAATGTGATCTTGCAGAGCATTCCTGAAAGTCCAACAGTTATAAGTATTATGATTCCAAGAATCATGCTACTTATAGTATTGCTTACCCTTTATCTCTTCTTTTGTCAGCAGCTTATGACTAGATGGAAGAGATATAAATGTTTCCTTCGGTAAGAAATCAAATATCTCCTATGTCTTAGAAACATCAAATGTGAATTAAGTCTCTAAACTGAATTTCTTCTTCCAAGGAGCTGTCTTTATTAGAGCTCCAGGGTTTGGACACACAAAGGAACCTGAATTCACTAAGTCAGCCACAATTATTTCCTGATGAAGCTCCTGATAGTAAGTTCCTGGTGAGCTTCTTTTCATCTGTGATTCTTCTTTCAGCAGCTCTTCATATTCTGCTACCTTAGCCGCCAGCTCATAGAAATCTCTAAACTCCATCCCTTGAAATTTCTTCCTCAGCTTGAAGTCTAAGCCTCTTTGAGCCATCTCGACAAACTCGTGTCAAGTAAGAATGCCTTACACATGTTCCTTAGCTTCTTAAACCTTGTAATAAATGGGTTAGTCATCTCTCCACTTCTTTATGTCAGCCTGGATAAGTGGGCCACACAAACCTCTGGCTCAACTCTAAAGAACTGGGTATGGAAGAGATGCTCCATCTCATACCATGAGTTAATTGAGTTCCTCGGAAGTGTCGAATACCAGGTGAAAGTTGTACCTATCCAGGAGGTAGGAAACAATCGCAACTTATAATTAGTAAAATTCTCTAGATTGGCAAGTTTACCACATTGGATAGTGAATCTGGCTATATGCTCCATTGTCCATCTTCTCCAGAGAATAATGTGAAGTCTGGAATTTTGTACCCCTGGAATAAGGGTTCTCTCTGTCGATTGTTTCTGAATACGACTTCATAAACTATGGGTGGTCAACCTGTCTAAGGCCAAGCCCATATAGCTCCTGCACATCGTCCCTCAGAACATCCATGGTGACTTGGGGAATTTGAGGAACAAGATTACCTGCAGTTTGAGGAACTGTAGTTATCCCTGTGTATGTATTATGAGGAGCTGCGTTGAAGGAAACCCCTCTAGTTTCTTAGCTTTCTCTTGTGCCTGTCAACGATTGAGGAGCATGAGAAGTCTCAGCCTCATAGACAGCTGGGTTAGTTATAGGACTAGTGGTCCCAAAAATAATGGTAAGCGTCACTGTAAGCATATCAGTGGGGCGGCCAGTTTAGAGTGGTGCCTTTAATGGGTGGTGCACTAGCTCCTCTCTCCGATGTGGTGGTTGATACCTTTATTCAACAAGAGCACGACTAGTGTCAGTGCCTCCCTAGGGACTTCGAGGTCGTTGGCCCCCGAGTTCTTTGGCACACTTGGATGAAGATTCATTCCCCTCCTTAGCAGAAGACTTACTAATAGGAGTTTGATTGATGGGTGAGTTCACAGCATCAATCTTCTTTCTAGTGACTTCTCCATGAAGACATTCATGGTTTGCAGCAATTGAGCTATCATCTGACTATTGTTCCTCTGTTCTTCCAGCATCGCCTTCACTTTAGAAGAACTAAAGTAATGACATCATCAGAAACAGAAGTCATTTTCCTGAGTGTTTATTAAGGTTGTCAGAGGTAAGCGCAACTTCTAGGGATTTTGAGAAGGAGAGTTGATTTCTCCTTCCTCATGAGGAGATGCTCCTCTTTCAGGGCTTCCAAGGCCTACTCCCATAGGTCCTCCATTCGAATCCAGAGACTAGGCAGCAGTTTCTTTTTCAACAACAAAATGAGTTTTTTGAGTCATTTTGTTCTCTCAAAACTCAAGTAAAAGATGAAATGCACAAAGATGGTCCCACCAAGTGTGCCAGAGAAGATTGTTGGTTCTTTTTTTAGAAAAGAGTAACGATCCGCTGGCTGATGGCTTCATTTGTGAATTAATTGCGGGCGTGCCAGGTGTGTGAAGTACACCAATTGAGGAATTAAAGTGCACTCGATCTGACTTCTAAGCTGTAGGTTTGGTTCCATGGTAAACGCTTCAACAGTTGTATGATCGATTGCGTTATTCACTCTAGGTGGCTTTTTAAAGACACAAATCAGTATGACAAAAGAAAATAGTGAGGAACATCGCAACAGTTATTAAGAGGCGAGGATGCGTGATTGTGCTTGTTTTGGTTAACTGCTCTTACTGAGTGACAATACTACTGAGTGATAAAAGGGTTACTCTAGCAAATTCACAGGTTATATGTTGTCATTTCGAGGGAAAATATTGAAATGGGCTAATACCTATGCACATATTAGACTCAACTATATTCAAATATACATCATACTGAATTCAAAATTTCAATACAAATTATAAACACAACTGGGGTAAACTTTCTTACAATCTATATGGTGGAGCATATAAAGTGTATACGAGTTACAAAATATGTTATCGTATAAAAAACCTTATCCCTCTTAAATTAGTTCACATCTTAAAAGGTTGTGCACGTTTTAATAATGTGGCAGATTTTGTATTTCAAATAGGTTTTCTTTGATACTTTAAATGCATTAAAGGAGTTTATAATTTTTTGTCTGCCACTATTTAAAAATTCTCCCATACTTATACTTTGAATGTAAACAACACAATGGTAATTTGGACCATTTACTTTAGCTAGCTTTCCACAGTTATTAAATTAGGTAAAATTCTCTATCTAAATAGACCACACACCAAAAAAAAAAAAAAAAGAAAAAAAAATTCTTTATATAAATAGAATGGAGGGAATATATAATTTAATTTCTGATTTTATCTAATAGAATTTAAATTTAAATAGAAAATTAATATCACCAACCAAAACTAAATTACCTTTATTTTTTGAACCAATCAAATTAAAATCTTTAATGATATTTTTGTCAATACATGAACTTAGTTATGATGTTTCGGAAATTAAAATATTATCGTCCATTCTCACTTATATACATTATAGATAGATAAATAAAAATTAATACAAAATTATATATGAATTAAAATAAATTTAGTTGCAACGTATAAAAATCCAAAAAATAGTACACATAAATGAGTAACAGGAGAAAATAAGATCATCTAAATCCTAAAAACACAACTTATTATTATCTCAAAAGTCTATTATATTTTTAGCGGCCATCAAATTTTTACATTCTATGTAAATATGAGAATACGAGCAATAATGAGATTTTCAATAGCGTTTTAATGAAATTTAAATATCATAAAATACCTTTAGTAATGATCAATTAAAAAATTATATTTTATTAATTGATTGGATATAAGTCATTAGATTTAAATAAATAGATATAGATAATTAAACATTTTTAAAATTTTAAGTTTCATATTTTTAGAATTTATTTTTTAATTAATATATATAATAATATGACATTTGAAAATTTTTATATTTTATTTTCAAATTCTTTTGCAAATATTTTATTATGTTTTTATTATAATTTAAAATATTTTATTTAGGAGAGAGATAAGAAAAGAAAAAAAGTATAATTTGATTGAATAGATATATATTTTTTCAAAAAAATTTTATATAGAATATACATAATTTAGCTTTTTATAATTTTTAAAATTTTCTTTTTATAATTTATTTTAAATAAAATAAAAATATGTGTGTGTTAAGATGACAAGCTATTGAAAATTTTAATTTAAAAATATATATAATATTTTATTATTATATATCTATATATATTGAAACATATTTATTAGGTGATATTATATAATTTATACATTTACTGTTATTAGGTGATATTGTAGAATTTTAGATGAATGACGATATAAATTGAATCAGTATATAAATTAAACTGAAGTGGTATTTTATTCATTAATTGTTATATTTACATTAATCTCATATGCAATTTTATTTTAACATTATAAAATCTAAATAATATAAATCAAAATTATAATTCATTTTAATATTAAAAAATAAAATAACAACTACAGTGAGCAATAACATAAAAAATTTGAAAATTGAAATAGTACGAATGACGAGTGTATTAACGTGCAATGTACGTCATAAAAAAAACTAGTAATAATTAAATAATTTATAATATTATAAGCTTAAAATTTTAATTTTAATTAGAATTATAATTAAAAAATCTTTATAATTTAATTAAAAATTATATTTCTTAATTAATTTACTAATTTTGATTTTCGATATTGTAATCGGACAATAAATGAAAATATTTTCCAGAGTAATTTCCGGATTCCACGTTTATAACCGATAGAAGTCCTCTTCTCATCTCCGCTTCTGCCCCTATTCAGCTCTTCTTCTGTTTTCACTCTCTACTCAACACTTTTTCCTTGTGTTTTCCTAAACCCAAATCCCCAATTTTTGTTCCATTTCATCATTGTCGATGAAATAAAAATCCCCTCTCTGTCAACTGGGTAATTCAAGATAACATTAAAAATTGTTAGTTTTAGAAGAGAAAAACATGAAATTGGGAATATTTAGAATGAAAAGAGCTGAAAAGAGTTAGCAGGTAACGAAAGTCTTTAGAGGAGAGAAGGAAGCAATTACTTTTGATTGGACGAATTCAGGTTCATTATTGTACCCCTTCCTGTTTAATGTTTTGTTTTGCTTATCTTTTCGTTCATTCTTTTGTTTTACATTGAACAATTCTTCGTGTTTAGTTAATGATCATAATATGATTTTCAGTTAAAGGCAAAAGGAAGAAGAGAAGAAGCATAAGATGAGAAGAAGGGCATGCGTCGTCGTTTTGGGTGATATAGGACGCAGCCCTCGAATGCAATATCATGCCCTTTCCCTTGCCCGACAGGTACTTACCTCTCTCCCGTAAGTTTCTGATTTTTCCATTTCTTACCCAGCAATTTTTTTGACCCATATATGTTATTTAAATATCAAAGTCTCTTTTTTTTTCTCCTGTTTCATTAGTTGTATGAGGTTTTTGCTGGTCTTGTTTGTAGGTATCTCTAGAAGTAGACATTGTTGCATATGGAGGTATGTTTTCGCATTGGTGGGTTTTTTGTTCCATTAAATATATGTTCTTGAATAATTTTGAGGTGAAGAGAAAAGCTATATGAGCTTTAGGATGAACTTTTCCCAATTTTCTACTACTTTGCTATATGAGAAACATGAGTCTCAATTGAATGTTTGTTCACCTCCCAGTTCGAAATTGTTAAGAGGAAGAGAAGGACAGAGAACAAAATCAAGAGTGTGAAAGGAATAGCTGTTCAGATTATGGAACGACTGTGTTGCATTGCATCACTCTTCTCTTAGCTTATACATTCATTAAATGTTACTATACAAGTGCTAGCTAAGCTATTTCTGTTACAAGTGGTTAACCTATATCTCATCTTTATAAGTGTTGTGTGTGTGTGTGTGTGTGTGTCTGTGGCATTTTCAAATCTATGATTTATCTCATAGATTAGTTTTTGAGCTAAGTTAGTGTGTTCATTATGAACAATTCTTTTAATTTAACTTTTGCATTGGTTTTAAACTGAGGGTGGGTCTCAAGTTTAAATCAAGTTTTAGAATTGTTTTTCATAACTCACTAGTTGCTTGCAAACTATGACATTTGGAAGTGGAAAATTCATATATATATTTTTTACTTCGGTATGGAAATAGAAAAAGATAGAGAATAAAAAGATGGAAGAAGAAAAACTGGCAATCAAGTTTAATATTAGTCTTTCGCAGCAAATAACTTGCTAAACATTGACCTTATAAAACCTAAAAAAATTCATATATTTTTTGAGGTGTCCTTGACTAGGGGTACAAATGAGCTAAATTGGCTTATGAGCTCAGCTCGGAAAAATTTCAAAAAGGCTTGGGTTGAGTGGAGCACGAGTTCGGGCTTATATATATATTGAGCCTTATTGGCTTGAAATAAGTAGGTTTGGGTTAAACTAAACTCAAGCCGAGCTTTTAGCCTAGCAAGCTTGAGCTTTGTCGGCTCATTTACACCCCTATCCTTGACATCTCTATGGCCATTTTCCTGACAAACTTTCTTCTTGAATAACATTTCTCTGACTTAAGCTTGGTTGATGAATAGTGTGGATCCAATCTCCTAGCCTTTTTTTTTTTTGTTTTCTCCTGATGCATCAATATTTTTGGTCCTATATGATCTGCAGCTTAATATCTTTGCCAATGCTTGAATACTCTGCATATGTTTTTTGTTACCTGCATGCCATAAAAGGGATAGAGGATAATGTCCCATGTTTAACAATGATTTCAATTTGAAAATTGAGGGCTCATAGTAACTTACAGTTGATGCTAGTGAATTAACTATTTTCATAGAATCATTTACATTTTAGTTCTTGATATAATTAGAATATGTTGTAGCAAGAGGGCTGGCCAAACTGCCGAAGTCTAGATCTTCTCATATTTTCCCTCTGATATACCATATTGCTGGTTTACATGCTTCCTTTCATGTGAATACTTTTTCTGGATTTTATCCTGTTCTGCTCATTCATGTAACATTTCTAAACATAAAAACTACAGAACTTTATTCCATTTTTGTTTCCAATTTTCTTATATAAACACATGCATATAGACTACAACCGTATCATATACAAATCTAGATCTACCAATGGAAGCTTTCTTGTTTCTATCAATTTATAAATTATATATTTATTACTTGCTTTTTTGTTCCCAGTTTTATGCACAAATGTCTCTTTTGGATTCTGTGTGCTTGCATGCTTGCATGCATTAGTAGGGCATGTACAAGTACAAGTCTTTAGCAATCACATTTTAGGTGCATGCAATACATTCTTTCGGGCTTCTACTTTTGTTAGTTAAAATTAATCAATTTGCTTGTGTGATAAATTAATAACCTTGTCTTGAATTTCATGACTATCAAAATCACTGGATGTATCGTCTAACAAAATTTTTTTATTATTTATTTTTTCTTTGAAAGGATCTGATCCCCATATTGCAGTACTGGAGAATAAGTCTATTCATATCCATAAAATGGTATATATATCATTTAGAATGCTTATCTCATACCATCAGAAGGGGCTTGATGTTTATCATTTGTTACGTTTTTTTTTTTTTTTAATTCCTAAAATTACAGAAACAGTGGCCAATACCTCCTCAGAGCCTTCCCAAGATGTTCAAACCCTTTATTCTCTTGCTTAAGCCATTGTTTCAGTTTTGTATGCTGCTTTGGTATCTCTGCATCAAAGTTACAGCTCCTGATGTTTTCATTGTGCAGGTGAGAATGAATTTCACATTGGAGAAGCCAAAATTTCTTTTTTGAACTTTTAACTCTTTCTTTTAAAATATGATTTCTTTTTTTAATTAATTCATGTAACTGTATGATTGAAGTTAGTTTAGTGATTTACTACTTCTGTAGATAGACTGGTGTAAAATTGGTAAATCTCTTTTACCATTTGAGAATTTTTGGTATAGCTTGAACTCGTTGCGCGTTCAACCATTGAGACTAGGATGCGCGTTCAACCATTGAGACTAGGATGATGTGAATAATTGTAGCAACTCTTCATAAATGTTTCTTTTGCCATAAAAATAACATATATTGCATAGTTAAATGTTTTGACAGATTTTTTTGTTTATTTTTTAAAGCACTTTACATATGAAAGTCTTTGAAATAATGTACTCTATTGTGTTATTGGCATATATTTGTTACTGTATGTACATGTTTGGTGTGCGAGTTATTTGACTTGTTCGTAAGCTAAACACAATCAATTTGCTAGTCTTTTGATGGGTGGAGAGGAGGCTACAAGCTAGAATTTATTAGTACTTAGTACAAGCTTTTGGTTCTCAGATTTTAGATCCTTTGATGTTTTTTTCTTAAGGATTTCGAAGCTTGTATCCAATGCGACTAGGGATCCTCTGCTTTAGCTCTTTTTTCCCCCCTATTTTGGATGCCTCATCCTCCTCCTTGCTGTCAGTTTAGAGATGTCTTATGCACTAGGCATCTTGGTAGGGTGACAAGATTGCTCCATTACTACTTGGAGTGATAGGCTTAAATGATATAAAAAGTCTCCTTACAGGGGAAGACTTAAATACATTGAATTCTCTGAAAAAATAGTGCCCTTCCAAAATTTTCTTTTGTATAATTGGCTATTTAGACATCGGTTACTATTCTGTTCATGGGTTTATATGGACCATAGATTTTCCTGGACTACTTTAGAGTTTAGACCTAAAACTTGTTGATTATTATCGAAAACTTAAAAGTTAAAAAATAGAAATATTTTGGTGCTGGTTATATGAACATATGCACACGTGTTGCTCATACATCTCTTTGTATATATGAGTCATTGTAATTTGACAAGGCCCTTTTTCTTTTAACTTGCTTCCATAGAATCCACCATCTGTTCCAACTTTGATGGTTGTAAAATGGGCAAGCTGGCTGAGGAACTCCGCTTTTATTGT
The DNA here is from genome assembly GCF_041381405.1 of Jatropha curcas. Taxonomy (NCBI): domain Eukaryota; kingdom Viridiplantae; phylum Streptophyta; class Magnoliopsida; order Malpighiales; family Euphorbiaceae; genus Jatropha; species Jatropha curcas. Next base: position 8,288,784 of record NC_143153.1, read on the forward strand.
TGACTGGCATAACTTTGGATATACTTTACTGGCATTGTCCCTTGGAAGAAACAGTCGTTTTGTAGCAGTATATCGTTGGTATTATTTGAATGCTCCAAACACTTGCTCTTTTTATCACTAGAAACTATAGTGGTTTTTCTCCAGGGGCCTAAGTTTGTCTATGTCCTTAGGTTTGAGAGGCATTATGGAAGGATGGCTGATGGCTCTCTGTGTGTAACAAGTGTGATGCAACATGAATTGGCTCAAAACTGGGGAATTAAGTAAGTTTGTCTGTTTAATATTGATAATTTTCATCTTGGTGGAAAGGAACTTTGTTTCGATTTTAATATTGATCAATTGATCATCGTTTGCGCGTTAAACTTGTTAGAGCTGCAGTCCTATATGATCAACCTCCTGAGTTTTTTCATCCTGCTTTGCTTGAGGAAAAGCATGAGGTGAGAAGTTGTTTTCTTTTTGTACCAAACTTATTTGAAAAATCAGAAATTTAGCAACAGATCATTTTCAGTTGTTCTGCAGATTAGATAAATATATAACTCAGCCTCACGGTATTCGCGATTGCGCCAGCCATGGTAATATAACTTTGTGGTTTTTGTCTATGTTGAGACTCTGTTAAATGAGGATATTTTTGTAAATTATTCCTTTCTTGCTGAATCCATAGGAATGGGGAACCACAATTTAAATGAGACTCTGTTTACAACCTTGGTTGATGGTACTATTTCCTTAAAGCCAAACAGGCCAGCACTTATTGTTAGCAGTACAAGCTGGTGAGTTCTCTCTGTCCCTCTTAAAGAAAAAGAGGTTGGATGGGAGTAGATTTTCAAGTTAATGATGAAAAGCTATATTATGCTCTTACTGTTGATGTTACGATAGAATCTGGGTTTGGAATTTGGGGTTGATGTGCTAAATGGTGCTTCTGGTTGTATGATTGTTCCAATTTTACATTGTTTCTTTTATCTCCCATAATTTCATTAGTTAGATTGTGGAGACTTTGATGAGATACTCTCTTGTTAGTTTGAATTTCGGAGAAAAATTTACTTTGATGAATAATTTCCTAACCGGTTTGATGTCCTTGGGAATGTTCATAGTCCCTTTGAAGTTTCAGTTTACAGAACCTGCATTTGTTGTATGCTGTCTTTACAAGTATTTCACCCTACCATTTCTCTACATCATTACATAACCTCAATTCTTCTGTTGATTGTTAAATGGCAACTTGCTGTGATAAATTTCAAGCCTCTATTATATATAATAATATCCTGTAATAGAAGATTTCCATTTGAAACTATTGACTTATCAAAGGAGTTTTATTTGAGAGAATGATGTTTTCAGGACACCGGATGAAGATTTTAGCATTCTACTGGAAGCTGCAGTTATGTATGATAGACGTGTTGCTGCAATCTTAAATGAAAATGACTCTGATCTTGAGGAGGGCGTTTGGAAAGAAATAACTGATGAAAGAAAATGCTTGTATCCTAGGTTATTATTTGTCATTACAGGTATTGTCCATTTTATTTGAAGAGAGAAAACATTATTCCTTCCAAATGAATAGATTTAAGTGCTCAGTATGCTATAACCTTTTAACCAGTCTTAGACCATTTTCAAAGGCAAAGGGCCTGAAAAAGAAAAATATGAAGAAAAAATAAGGCGGCTACACCTCAAGCGTGTTGCATTTCGTACCATGTGGTTGTCAGCTGAGGATTACCCATTGCTTCTAGGTAGAAAAACTGTTTCAAATTCATCTTTTACTTTTCTCCCCTTGTACATATGCAGTTTCTATTTATTGTTTTATATTTACAGGGTCAGCAGATCTTGGTGTGTGCTTGCATACTTCGTCATCTGGGTTGGACCTTCCAATGAAGGTATAAACTAAATCTGATATTTTGAATCAAAAAAATCTTTACAAGTACATAAATATAAATTGTCTGTTTATGCTCTGTAATATTTCTTGCATTAGGTTGTTGACATGTTTGGTTGTGGGCTGCCTGTTTGTGCTGTTGCCTACTCTTGGTACAGTGTTATTGGCCATTTATTTTGACATCTAATTATGCTTGAGTTATGTTCTTTTTCCGAATATCATTTATTGTCAATATTAATGTCTTCTTCGTTTGAAGCATCAAGGAGCTAGTGAAAGTTGAAGAAAACGGACTCCTCTTTTCATCATCTTCAGAGCTAGCAGATGAACTTTTGGTAAATAAATTCTCTTGTTTAATTTCATAACAAACTGAATATGATAACATTTTAAGTTTATATATGCTCAGTAACATCATAGAGCTAGCTGAAGTAGCAAGGATGAGGTACAAATTAAGTACCACATTCTAATCTTAACAATTAATTGAATGAAAAGGGAAGCATCATAATTTGACGAGGATATTCAGTAACAATGCCATCACATTCCCCAAAATACACGTGTGAACCCTTACATTATGGTAAAACATAATTGTATGTTCTTCGTCTCTTGAAGCCAGAAAATCATCAGACTCGTCTATCTTTTTTTTTTTTTCCCCCCAATGTATTTTGGATGGATCTTCTTTATCTATTTGATTCAGAAGGGAAGAACATTATCGTCCATTTCAATTCATGCATGGGTGGATTCACGACGCTCTATGTTTTTACAAATATTTACCTGCCAAAAAGGAGTTACTTCATAAAATGACAGAAGTGACACTATTGAACCTGCACAGATGCTGTTTAAGGGTTTTCCAGACGAATGTAATGTGTTGAAGTCACTAAGAAATGGTGCACTACAAATGGGTTCTTCAAGGTGGGCTACAGAATGGGAAGAGCACGCAAAGCCATTAATATCAGAGGTAAGATTATTTCTCTTGATACGGATCTCTGTCTGTAACAGTTATAGTTATATATATATATATATATATATATATATATATATATATATATATATATATATGTATTGTTCTATTTGTTTTCCTCAAATTTTACCATCTCTGGTAATTGTAGCATTTTGCAGTCACTTCCAAATTCTACTGGCCTAATCACATAGACATTGCTGCTTAATTGTACACTAGGAATACATTGGTGTACTTTTATCCACTGCCTCCTAGTGCAGCACACATTTTCTTTTTATGCATTTTTATCAAGATGGAATTAATGCATTTCTAAATTTTCAGGTTATTTCCCACAGCTTAAAGTAATTGGCAACTGAAGTGGAAAAATTTTCAAGTAATTTAAATGGGTAAGTCAGAAGTTTTCTTATTCATTTCCTTTGCAGTTGATTTAAATTGGAAAATCTGCAATTTTTTTACTGCCAATTACAAGTGATGGTATCAGCTTTAACAAAAGTATCCTGAGCCTTGTTATGAAAACATGCTGGAAATTGTCCAAATTCAACTGGTTTGTATTATTGAAAAGCAACACGTCTTGAAATTCATTTTGCATTTCATGGTCATCAGGATTAGCTCTTGTCAGTTTATTGCAGTCATGGAAGGCTGCACAAAGCATAAACCTGAATGCCATGCACTTCAGCAGCGGAGCTTAGGTGCCACATTCTATGCATTGCTCCTGCTATGTGACTTTAGGGCTGGCTGTTAAATGTTTGGGGAAATGTTGCTTGCAGACAGAATTTTGATAACACCATGAATTCATTTTATAAGTTTTGGGAAGGAAAAGAATGGGAAGGTCCTCAAGGAAGACCTTATTTTATTTTATTTTTATTTTTTGAGATGAGGAAAATTTATTATTATTGAGTTGTGTATTTGGATGGAAAGAAGTTCAATACTGTCATATACAGATTCATATAGGAGCGCTATTATCTAATTTTTGCACGAGGCGACATTTTACTCGCAGCGAGGTCTCCATGCTAAATAATAGGAACCAATGTTTTGAAAACTGGATGAGGATCAGTCAGGTTGAACTGGTAAACTTGTAAACAGGTAACTGGTCGGGTTTGAATTAACTTTAAAACCCAGCAATTAAAAAATCGAGTTGGACAGTGTTGTCTTTGACGGTGTCGTTTGAGATCCAACAAACACTAATAATTTCAAAAAAAAGTAGAAAGGGATGAACTCAGGAAAGAGATTTAGAAGTAGAAACAAGAAAGTGTCCATAGAAATTGGTTTGTTTTTCATTTCTCAAAAGCGTTTATTAATTTTTGATTTTTTGTTTTTCAAAACTTATTTTTTTACGTCTATTTTGTAAATTCAGAATCAAACACAAATAAATTAAATACATCTTTTTTTTTTAAATAAAAATAAACAAAAAACCCGAAACTGAAAAGCAATAACCAACGGCATCTTATATGATCTCATTATTTGCAATTGTTAATTGATTTGATTAATTTTAAAGAATATTTAATCAAAATTAAATTTCAGAACGTCAAATGTTATCGTGGTGGACCCAAATTAGTAGTCCCAAAATTTTAAATAGATTTGTATTAGAAATAAAAAATTTTGTCGAACCAAGTTTGTTAAGTCTAATCAAGGCCCAATTATCAATTTTTATTTTCCTTTTTAGATATCAAGTCAGTTCGACCTCTACCGTGGTTTTTAAAACATTGGGAGTAATTCCGATTAAGATTCTAGCACAAGATTTTATTTGTTTTCGGAAGATAATTTTAATTTTATAAAATATTTTTTAAGAAAAATATTTGTAAAACATTGATTTTTTTCTATAATTTTTTTAAATTTTAACTTATTGAAATATATGGTTAAATATGGGAAAAAAAATACATGAAAATAGTAAATAATAATGATAATCGGTGATAGATAGTATAGTATCATTATGGATGGACAGTGTGTTTATCTATCATTATGGTAAATTTATTGGAATTTTACCCGCTTGAAAAGAGGAAAATGTTTTTCTTAAGAATAGTATTGTTTTTCCTTCAAGGAAAATACAAAAATTTACTTTCTAGTTTCACTTTTTTTACCGAAAAGGATTTCTATTTTTTTTTAGACGTTTGAGCTATGTTTAGTGTGCCACAAATACTTCTATCAAATGTATTAATTCTATTAATGATTAATGATTTTACATAAGATATCAATAAAAAATTAAAAAATGTATTTTTAATGATAATTTTTTATATATGTACAATAATTTTTCAAAATATTTTTATTTTAATAAATTAATGAAAATATTATTTTTAACTGAATAATGAGCGCTGTAGTATTGTGGAATTTCAAACTGGTAAAAAAAACATCAAAATTTAACTAATATCTTATATGGTGTTATTTAATAATATTTTAGTTGTTTCATTTTATTCAACAAATATATATATATATATATATAGAGAGAGAGAGAGCACATGTATTATACTTGTGTCATATTTTTTTTACATATAATTGATATTATTCTTATTGAAATACTATATTTAATTGATATTAAATTGTTAGTCTATTGATTAGACGTTCGCTTCTAATATATATATATATATATATATATATATATATATAAGAACGAGCAACATGAGCAGCCACCCTCTCTTATACATGCCAATTTGATATTTAAAAAAAAAAATAGTTAAAAGGAAATTCAAGAATTATTATTTAAGAGTGTTGCCAGCTACATTAGAAATAGAAAACAAATAGTGAGACAATATCATAACATGGAGGCTTTAGAGCAGCTCAACTAATATTCGATTTATTAATTATTAATTATTAATTATACTTCTCTTGTTGTTTACACTGTCTGATTTTTGTTTATGCCAACGTAAAAGCAATATTCCTCACCATATCATTCACGTATCCATTATGCCTCATCAACTTCTTGTTTACTTAGCAGACCAGCGATTAATTAATTACTAATTAAGCTACTAGTTTAATGACTAAATGAAAATATTGGGTTTGACCAATTCACAATTAGATCAATGGCGCATTGAACTACATCCTCAAATAAAATTTACATGCAATATCATGATTCGAAATTTGGAGTCATTGTCAAGAGGACACTTATATGCATAAAATAAAGCTAGCCAGCAAAATGCACCGTCCCTCTAAAATTTCAATATTTTACTTATAGATTCTTACATTTGGTTTTCCAAAATATGTACTGGATCTGGATCCATGACTTGGCTATGAATCAAATCAATACAAATATTTGATTTTTTTAAGAATTATTCCTATTTCATTATTTTTTTCTTAGTGTACGGTCAAAAATACTATTATTTCAATAAAAATTTATATTTTCATTCATTTGATCCATGGGTAGGGTCATGGAGCCGATCTAACCAAGTTAATCTCCTCTTCCACACATACATATATAGGAAATTTCTTGCTTACACTCTACACATATACCAAGCCAATTAAAAAGATGTTTTGTCATTTCTTTCCCAATATATAATCATAAATATCATCATTTGAACTAAAATATTGTTTGTAATTGGTCTGGTGTATAGATGGGTTCATACATCGGGTGTAGATAAGTCTTTCTTTTATATATATATATAGATATATAAACAACTCAATTATTACTAAAAATAATCAATATCTAAAATGAAATGCCCCTGTGTTTGTATAGATCTAGTTACTTCATTTATTGAGGGAGAGACAAGACTAACTAACTACATAATAAATTGCTTAACTTTAGATTAAAATATGTGAAATTCCTACAAGAGGGCACATGTTCCTTAGCTAGATTGTACTGTTTTTTATCATCTTGCTTCTTATCTTTTCGCTCAAATCTACGACTATAAGTTCCCCCTCATTTTTCAGTCCCTGCAAGTGCAAACTACTAGCTAGGCAGCTTCCACTGGCTAATTAATAGCAATCCTTCCTGTACATAATCAAGGGAAGAGAAATCTCTTCTAACCAATCAAAAATGGGAGGAATTAGCTATTTTGGTTTAATAATATTAATGTTTGGTTTTTCAGCACTTATGGGCTCAACTGATGCTCAATTACAGTGGGGTTTCTATGATAAGAGCTGCCCTAAAGCTGAGAAGATTGTGCGTGACTTTGTCAACAGCCACATTCACAATGCTCCATCTTTAGCAGCTTCTTTCATTAGAATGCACTTCCATGATTGTTTTGTCAGGGTTTGTCTGCTCATTCTTACATTTTATTTATTTATTTTTATCTTCATGCTTTGGAGATTTTGAAAAGAAATACTATCAGAATCTGAATTCTTAACTTTATTTTCGTTTCCTTCGATTCTGGAAAATTCTTCACATTAGTGTTTGAAAGAAAAAATTTGAAATGCAAGATTTTAATTCGAACTGTGAAAATAAACCTTTTGAGTATTAAATTTCAAATGTTGATACTATAAAAATATCTCATTTAAAAGAATTCCCAACAATATTCATAAACCTAATAATTAGTGGTACTTTAATTTTAACTAAATAAAATTTTAATATGAAGGAAATGTCTGTTATAGGATTTAAAATATTCTTGACATTCTATTTTACTGGATAGAAACTTAACCATTGAACTATTTACGATCTTGTATATCAGGGTTGTGATGCATCTCTGCTTTTGAACACATCATCGACTTCCGGCGAACAACCGGAAAAAGCTGCTACTCCAAATCTATCACTGAGAGGTTTTGACTTCATTGATAGAGTGAAGAGTCTACTTGAAGCTGAATGTCCAGGCATAGTGTCATGCGCAGATGTTCTTGCTTTAGTTACAAGGGACTCCATAGTAGCCACAGTATGTCGGAATTCATTAATTATTATCATTAATTATAATTATCTCTTAACTTTAACAAAAATTATGATTATTATTATATAGGGAGGTCCATTCTGGAGAGTTCCCACCGGCAGAAGAGATGGAGTGATATCAAGGCAATCAGAGGCTGCCGCAAACATTCCATCTCCCCTAGCCAACTTCACTAGTCTTCAAACACTTTTTGCCAACCAAGGACTTGATCTGAAAGATCTCGTTTTGCTCTCTGGTAAGCTACCTAATACACGTATTTTATATCTTTCATGCAGTTTAAAAATGGTTACTTAAATTAGGTTAATTATAAATTTTTTTCTTACTTTTCCAGATAATATCCTGATCTTAAATATGGTATATTAATAATTTCTTAAAATTTTTAAAATAAGATAAATAGTTAGTAGATAAGAGTTGAAAATTAATTATCTTAATATTTTTTTTCTACAATTCACTGCAATAGTAAATTTTTTCAATTTTGTTTCTTTTAACTCTTGAATTTTTTTTTCCTCTAACTTTAATTTCTGGCTTTATACTGCCCATGCACCGAGCCAATTAAAAAAGTGTTTTTTGAAAAATTATTACTATTTTATCTTTTTTTTCCCTTAGTCAAAATCATTTGAACCAAAACACATTTATAATTGATTTAGTATACGAGTGAGTCTATATATCGAGTGTAGGTAAGTCTTTTCCATTCAACTAATATATAAAATTATTTACATGATATTACGAGAAAGTTAAAAAAATAAAATCTCAAAATGTCCAGAATTATTATTTTGATACACTCAAAAAGAAAGTCGAGACTATAATTTTGGAACAGAAGGAGTATTTGTTTTCACTGTCTAACAATAGCTCAATTATTTCAGGTGCACATACAATTGGTATTGCTCATTGTACAGCATTTACAAACCGATTATACAATTTTAATGGAACTGGTAAGCCAGACCCAAGTCTAGACGAAGAATATGCCGCAAATCTAAGAGCAAACAAGTGCAAAAGCCCTAATGATAATACTACTAAAGTAGAAATGGATCCTGGCAGTCGCAAAACATTTGATCTTAGTTACTACTCTCTCTTGCTTAAAAGAAGAGGTCTCTTTAATTCAGATGCTGCCCTAACCACAAACTCTGTTACCTTGTCTAAAATCAATCAGCTGTTGAAGGGATCTCTTGAAGATTTTTTTGCTGAATTTGCTTCTTCCATAGAGAAAATGGGAAGAATCAATGTTAAAACTGGGTCTGATGGTGAAATTAGGAAGCGCTGTGCTGTGGTGAATAGCTAAATTTTATTTTATTTTTTGAGGGAATTCTTTTTTATTTATTTGTTTTTATTTCTATTTGGGTACGTAGAAAATAAGATATTTGAAGGGTTAATTTGTGATAATTGTTAATTTGGGAATTGCATGGTGTGATTTTGTGATATAAATTAAGATGTATTTTTGAGAATTTGAATCTTATTTGTTATTTTTCTTAATTTTTGAGGTGATTATTTTCTTTAGCACCATAACGTAATCCAGCACAATATTTCTTGATTTATGTAAGAATGATAATAAAAAAATTACAAAACAAATTTATTAATATTGAAATAATTAATGAGTTTTGGCTTAATAGTATTGTAGTGATTTTTAAATTAAAAGTTGCGAATTAAATATAATAGAAGCATTAATCAAAATGAAGTTTAAATTATTGCCATATGAAAATTTTCAACTAGGTTTCTGGGGACATGAATCGAATGAATAAAACATAACGAGCTGAATTAAAATTTAAATTTTGATTTCTAATACTATTTCAAAAAAAAAATAATAATAATAATCAAAATTTCGGTTCCGATTTTTGATTACTCTTAGGAAACCGGCACAAGCATTGACGGAGGGAAACAGGTCAACTAATTTCAAATGGTAAAAACAAAACATGATGTTGCTTGGTCTAACGGCAATAATGCTATGGCAAGCCAACTAAATTAGCCTTTGTTTGATTCTCGAAACTGTATAGTGTGAATTTTTTATTTAGTTTTTATTAATTTAGTTTTCTTTCTTCTGCTTTTTTTTTTCCTTTTTAATTTTATAGTTTTTCTTTATCCTTTTTATTTATATAAATTATTTTAATAGTTTTTCCTTTTGACAGATTAAAAAATCATTCTATGCAGCATTAGTTTTTAAAGTTTTCGTTTTCTTAACCATTTTTATAGTTTTTTTCTTTATTTTTATAATTTTTTTTTATTTTAACAGTCTTTCTTTTTCTTTTTCTTTTTCATAGATTAAACAACCACTCTACACGCAATTAATTTTTATAATATTTCTTTTTTCTTCTTGAGTAGATTAAGCGAAATCCTACTCTAAAGTTAAAATCTAATTGATTTAATAGCATGTATACATTATATTATAGACTGTACATTATTATAACATTAAAAATGATTCTTTCATATTTTCATGAAGAATATTTTTTATTGATAAAAAATATTACTCATATTTCATGAACTTGATAAATTATTTAATATTATTTTTATAATATATTTTTAATGCATGCTTTTACTTAATAATTTCTTTGTAAAATTGTTTTTATATTATTTACTTTCTTTTCTATTGTTAATTAAATATTTAAATATATTTTTATGAAATATTAACTAAAAAAATAGTAAGGATTAATAATTTTAAATACATTTAATTTGCTAAAGAGGGATAAAAGTGAAATAAATATCTATTACTTAAATATATGGCTTACTTGAATATTACGCAAGATGGTCTGGAGTGAGTTATAGATGCTCTCGGATTGGAAAGGGTGTAGCTCCATATGGGAAGGGCTTTTGCTTTTTTTCTTTAACTTTCTTGCTGCTGATTCCAATAAAAGAGGAAAAAAAAGAAAAAAAAAAAAAAAGAAAACAATAATAAGAGGAATAGCAAAAAAGGAAGAATTCAGTAGTATTAAAAAAAAAGAATAATTCAGTGAAATTTTTTATTGAGATAGTGAAAAAGGTTAAAAATACGTTATTTTATTCAATAATGAGTCAGAAATTGTCTTTAGAGGAACAAAATAAAATATTGAAATTTGTCGTTTATGAAATGTTATGTTAAAATACATAGTAGATAATTTGTCATTTAACAAAATTACCAAATTATTAAACTGTGCAACAAAATTGTTCCTCCCTCTCTGAATTTAGCTTATTAATTCCTGATTGTGAGGTCTTAATTAATATTTCTCTATTTTGGTTACGAAGGCAAACTAACATGGCAGTCCATAGTCTAGCTAGAGCTTCATGTTCCTTTTTTTTTTTTGGCTTTTTGTTTCGCTTTGTTATTGAGATTCTATTCCTATATGTGTAGAAGCTCCTTTGTTGATTGATTTCATTAATGGGATAATGTTAATTTTAGTCCCTGTACTTGTTATTTTTTTCTATTTTGGTGTCTAAACGGAAAATTGTAATAATTAAGTATCTAAAACTTGCAATTTTTGTTTCATTTTGGTGTCTCCTGATGACATGGACCACCAAAAAATCTAATGGAACTGATTGGAATCTACAAATGCCTACGTGTCTACTGATTTGGACTGACTAATTTGACACATAGGACGCAACATGACAAAAGGGATAAAGTATCCCTTTTACCCCTCTTTAATATCGCCCCAAACACGATTTTTCCCAAAATTTAACTTAAATTAGGATTGAATGAAAGAAAGAGCAACGCCTCCGCCCCTTTCAGAGACTTCTTCTCTTCTCAAATTCTTCTCAAATCTTTAGCATGATCTGAGAAAAAACTCGATCAAATTGCTGAGAAAGGAAAAATAATATCGCGTCTTTAGATTTAACACTGAGATTGCACGGGATTGGAGTGCTTCTCATCATCATTCCCGACAATGGGGACAAGGTATTTCCCTAAATCTTTAACTTGCAGCTTCTATGTGTGTTTTAAACTTATATTCGATCACATTCTCTTGCATTATTTGTGTTATTTGAAAAGGAAAACATCCTTTACATGCTTTTTATGTCAAAGGAACAATCAATAACTTTTGACTTGAAATTTCTATGAATAAATGATGTATTGCTTTTCCTTTTGTTTTATTTTCAATGTGTAGTGAATATGCTTGAGGTAAATTATGGTGGCATTTTTCCTTAATAATGTGGCTAAGATAGTGGTAAGGTATATGTGGTTGGTGATGTAATGGACATTGGGGTAGATATATATAACTTTTCAGTGGAAGGCTTTAGAGATTGATTACAAGAGGATAAAAGAAGAGAAGGGAATAAGCTTGAACCCTCATTCATGACAGAAAAGGAACCATATTTTCACAAGATGGAAAATCATTACATTACAAGAGAATATTTACATGTATATATTTTTATTACTCAGACTTAATGTTCAACCTATTAGTTGAAATGTTATGTGAGTTTGAGGATAAGTTGTGTCACACCTTAACCCATTGTAAGATGTGGCATGCACTTGTAATATATTTATCAAGCACTTAGTTTATATAAGAACTCAATAAATGATAAATGATAATTCACCATTAGATATTTAAGGTATTTAAGTGTGAAAACAATTTTCAACATTACCTCTTTCAAGATCAATATTTATCATTTGCTTACTAAAAACAAATCAGTTAGATAAAAATAACAAGTAGTCATATCAACTAAATCATATCCATTTGCCTACCAAAGATAATCAATTTAATGGAGATATTATAACATATTAATAAATCATTAATCAGTAGTTTTGTCTCTACAACTTATGCAAACCCAATCCGAAGGGTCATCAGTGTCTTATGAGCTCATTAAGACAAAGCTATCTCAACCTCAATCCATGATATAAATGTCAATAAAAGAGGGACAATCTCAACCTCATTTAAGAGGGAACAATATCATTTGCAATATCATTCATTGCATATCCATATCAATCCCAATATCAATTTCAACAAATGAAGTGATATCAGCAGGGTAATAACCATATCATAATATCAACTTCAACAAATGAAGTGATATCAGGTAATAACCATGTCATACATTTAGCTATGAGACTTTTAAAATATCTCCATTAAAAATCAACCATTAGCCATAATGAGCAGTATTTCATTTTGCTCAAACATTTCTATATCCCTTCTTTTAAGATCATCCTCCATTTTCCATTCAAATGAGTAATTTGAAATTCATTTCCAACTATCATAAAACATTTAACATTAGCTCTTTATTATTTTATATAAAACACATTTAACTATAACTTTAGCATTTGCTTTCTTTACAATCAATTCACAAATGCAATAATGATCACATTTAAATTCAATTTCATTTGATATAAACATTTGATAAATAAATCAACTTTTTCTCTTGTAAAAGCTCATAAAATAGTAAGCTTAGCATATTGCTTTTACCTTGTATCTTTTCATAAAATATTTCTTTAAAACTATTTTACTTATCACTTAAACAACATAAGTTATAGATATAGTGCACTAACCTGAATTGGAAGGCTCTCCTAACCTTATTCCTCTACTTATTGACTTATCATCTAATCCTTTTCTCTCAGATATTGTAGCATAAAATTAATATTTATATTAACTCCATACTACTCAATAAACACACACATACTATCATAGGAATGTAAATTAAGTATTGAAATGTAGTATTCATGTTTTTTCTTCAATTTCACTATGCTTAACCAACTACCATATGACCTTAATTTAGGCATGCATTACTTCATTTCCCACACTTAATCACATTCTAGAAATATTAAAATAACAACTAAAATAATGGGACTTAATAACATATGAAAAGTATGCTAAACTCTTTACAAAGTAGTGGAATACAAGGTTTCCATCATATGAGTAGTCTGCCTTCCATTGGCTATATCTCTAGTTCTTTAAATTCATTTGTCCTAAAATTTTAACATCATCTTCCTCACATCTCAAGATACTCCCATATAAAATTCCATGAATTTTGGAGCTCATTTTCATAGTTAAATAACCTAAATACAATACCTAATTTTCAGTCAGCCTTTCCACTGAGCAGCCTGCATTCATTTAACTATAACTCCATTTTCCTTCACCCATTGCACTATCCCTTTTACACAACCTTTCCAAATTCCTAAAATAGTTCGCTATAAAATTTCATAATTTTTGGAGCTCATTTACCTATTTAACCAAGTCCATCTTAGTGACTGAATTTCAGGATGCTTAATTGTGATAGACTTAAGTAATACTTTACCTCCTTAAGCAACCTTAACTTAATTCCACCACTAATTCATACATAATAACTCTTCTAATACTTAAATAACATAATTACCTTTCATATATCAGAATACCTAATCCATAGATTATCAATCATATTACTAAAATTATCCAAGTTGGTCAATTATGAAAACTTGACATCAAATTCATGCTTAACCATCCTTAATCACCTTAAATCACCTTAAAAGCACTTATAATCACATCATCTCCACAAGTCAGTAACAATAAGTAATTACCTCATATCATAGTTCATGAAAATCAAAAATAAAACCATGCAAAAGAAAGAGGAAGAGAAGATAACCAATCTTTCCTTAAGCATCACTTGAAAATTTCTAAGTTTTCATGTACTTTTAACTTGCCTTAAGAGTTTTTTCTCTCTTTTCATAGAGCTTTGACCATTCTTAGCAAAAAAAATGAGTAAGAAGTTCCTTATGACTCATCATAAATAGGTAGCAATCAAAGCCTTTCATGGTAATTCTCTCCATGTCCTTTAATTGTTTTTTTTGCACCTTAATCCTTCCTTTGATTCTCTTTTCTTGCAATTGCACCTAAATCTTTTTGATTACTTTAATTTAGTCCCAATTAGATCTAAACCAAGTTTATTTAACAATTCCAGCCATGTTTAAGCAACATCATACTAAAATTATCAATTTTTGGGACTTCCGGGTAAAATTATGCTTTACCAGGAAATCATTCTTCTTTAACTCATTTTCAATTCCCTTTAATCTTTCAAATTAATTCATAAATACTTTAATTTTTATTTAATTAATATTAATACCCTCTAACTATAGTGTTTCTCATCATTCCCAATTTCTAGATTACTCAGATAATCGAAATTACTGAACAAGCTAGAATACCAAGAACTACCAAATTGAGGATATATACATACACAATTAAACCTTAATCAAATATCTTTGGCGATTTAACATTAATCCATTAAATGCTAAATCATGGTGCTAGTTTAAGGAGCTTCTCGTGCTAGTTTATCATCATCAAAGCTTAAACTCATTTAACATTCTTCTAATTTGATTTCATAACAAAATTAGTTTCCATTAAACATCATATCTTATAAGTAATAGTTCCTCATTAACAAATTAAATAATTTCAATTATTCTATCCTTCCGAATAGCAATTACCATAGTAATCAGAATATTCGAGACTGTCAAATTGAGGGTATTACAAGTTGTGCATATTTGACATTTATAGGCTACAAGAAATGAGAAGGAAAAAAAATATAAAGTAGAACTGCAAGAAGTGCAGGCTCACTAAGAACAACACTACCAATAGAGAGAAGCTCGATGATGTAATGCAGACCCAAGAATCAGTGAAAAGAAATTAGATTGTAATAGGATGTTTTCTTTCTATTTGTATTGGCTTGAGCAATATTAATAGCCACAAGTCTACATTTTAGTAATTTTGTCATTCAAGATTTTAGACATTACATTTGATGTTAATAGTCATTCAATTTGAGAATGTTGTTTGTTCAATTGAAATTCAAGTTTTTACTGTTAGTTTGAATGCTTTTAAAGGTTTTGAGGCTTATATTTGACATGTTCAAGTTCCTTTACTGTTAGTTTCAAAACAAAAAATGTAGGAAGAACCGGAGGTGTTGTATACTAGTGAATATTGTAGGTCCATTTTTTGTGTGCATAATGTATATTCTGCAGAATTTTCTTGCATTTTTTGGGTGCACATTTCCATGATTTTATAGAAGAGTTTGCTTCTTTGGTTCATGTCCATTTCACATCCATTCTCCATGATTTTACCAATACCCAAACTGTACACCAGTAATACTAATTCACAAATTTAAACAAACAGATTAGAGGAAACATTTATGCAACACAAAATTGATTTTATTTGGTAAAAGATTCATTATTATAAACAGGTATAGTTGCATTCAATCTTAGACTAGGATATTGCATTTTAGCTTCATCCTAACTAAACTAAAATTCATCCTAATACTAACTAGTCTGAATTTGAAATAAAAAAATAAACTACACAGCAGATTACTTCAATCACCATTTCAATACAATTATAATGATGGACAAAACAACCCAAACCCATAAAAACTTCTCTTGTTTTCAGCTTCTTCGCAACTCAACTTTCATCTCATTCTTATTCTTAAACAATTCAGGAATAATCATCTTTGCTCTGTTGCACATAACAGGATCAAGCCATTCAAAGAAATTGCAACCATTATTCTGCTCAATCTTTAAATTACAAAAAGTAATTTCGAGAAATAACGAAAAGAAGTAAAAACCCTAAAATCAAATAAAAGGGGAAAGTAGAAATACACACTCACCAATTGAATCTCACAAGCAACAAATCTCCTTCCAAGACTCAACTCCGTCCATGATGTTCGAACTGGGCACGTGATTCCGCACTTGCAAAATGAAAAACACCATCTTTGAGAAGGACGAAGGAAGAGTGAGGGAGAAAGGAAGAAGGGGAGGTGCTAAGAGATGGAATCTTGATTTAGGTCAGTCAAAGGGGGTGTCAGATTGTTGTTTGGGGCGATTCTAAAGAGGGACAAAAGGGACATTTTATCCCTTTTGCCACACTGGCGTCCTATGTGTCAAATCAGTTAGTCCAAGCCAATGGACACGAAAGCGTTTGTGGGTCACAATCAATCTCATTATATTTTTCAGTGGTCCATGTCATTATGAAACACCAAAATGAAAAAAAATTATAAGTTCGAATACTCAATTGTCACAATTTTTTGTTCATGCACCAAAATAAAACCAAATACAGGCATTAAAATTAACATTATCCCTTGATTAATTAATAAATCTTTTCTTTCTTCTTATGAAAAACTAAAATTACAAAATTATCCTTACACATGCCTTTTATCAATTTTTACTTTTGAGGTTTGTAAATGAAAAGGCAATAAAATTTTTACATAAGTACCAATCATTTTGTTTTTATAATTAAAAGTCGAGTAATTGAAACTTTTGTCAATTTTGACTTTTGAGTTTTGTAAATGAAAAAAGCAATATAATTTTTACATTTAATAAACACAAATCATTTTATTTTTATAATTAAAAGTCGAGTAATTGAATTAAGTGAAATTGTTGTCTCAAATTCTAAATTACAAATTAATGACGAATGAAAAGTTGGTTTAATATATAATTCGTATGAACAGAAAAAAAAAAACTAAGATAACTCAAAATTAATAAGAATTTTAGACTATTTGTTTATAATGTTCGAATTTACATTTTGTTAATTTATAGAGATTTAGACTATTTATTTATAATGTTTGAACTTATATTTTATTTATTATTAATTTTAAATATTAAATAAATAAAAATAAGTGATAATAAGCCAATTTATATTCTTCGAATAAAAACAAATTTTAAGTATTAATTTTATTAACTTAATACTTCAAAATCTAGTCTTAATATTTGCATAAACAATTATATATGTTATTTTTTAAAAAAAACAAAATTATGTATATTATTTGATTCGACATTATTATATATTATTTCTATGTTATTTAATTAAGTTTAATTATTTATTAATTGTTATAATATTTTTAAAATTAAAATATAACTAGCTCGAAGTCCACGCATTGCATGACTTGCTTTATTACTTCGTTATTGTACATTGTCAGAGGTTACTTTTTTGTTATATATAAGGAAGCAATTTAAGTCAAAGCTTCAACTAGTTTTTATTCTTAAACTATATTTATTTTATTTCAATTTATTATCATGTTATTTGGAACTTACAAGTTTTCTTGAGTTTAATTCTTTTATGATGATGATCTAAATTTTTATACTGGGAATTTGATGTAGCTTAATTCGATTTTAATTAATAAAGTTAGATTTGATTTTTTTTTTGTTCATGATAAAATTTATTATTGTGTTTAATGCTTCTAGGTAGAGTTTATCCCTTAAAAGCTTCTGACAAGCTTCTAAGATGTCGAGGCTAGCCAGGGTAGTGGAATGCAAGACAAAGGAATAAATCGAATCATATATTGAAACAGAGAAACTAATCATTAAAGGCGCATTTTGGTGGAATGACCTAGAGAGTTGGAAGAACTTCAGAGTTAAACATTTTAACTTAAGAAAAATTTTAAAATGGGTGACGAAAGTGCGTGATAAATTTTAGTTATTTTACTTGTTTTGTTTAATTTTTCGAATAAACTCTTTAATCATTGTTTAGATAATAATAGGTTAAAACAACTTTGATACTTAATAAACAATTCTCATAGAAACGATACTCTATTCACTACTTTATTAATTGTTGCATTTTCATGGATTTTCGAAATTCATCATGTTTTATTATGACAAAAAGGGGACAACAAAATAGTTACATTGCCTATTGTTTCTTTTGTTTAGGCTAATATAATATGTCATCATGTGTTCTGACTTGTCTTATATTTTGTTCTACGTTGCTTAGATCATATTGCTCTGATTATTCTAATCATTTTATATCTGAAGTTGCTTGTATTGAAAAGTAGATTAGGTAGTATTGCTTTTAGCTTCGATTCTTTATTATAATATTGTTTCTGCTGAATACTGTTTATTTTACATACGCTCTTTTCATTACTTTTATTGTCCCTATATTCTTTAATGCATATATTCAGGGAGATCTCTGTCTTAATTTATTTTTGCTCTAAACCTTCAGCATCAGAAAATCTTTTATAGCTTTCTAAGTTTATAACTGCAAGTGTATTTTCTTTATCTGCTCAATTTATTAATTTTTTCATCATCAGAAAGGAAGAGATTGTTATCTCAATATTATTATCCTTAAGGTTTTGATGTGTAACAAAACAACTAAATTGAAATTTATTATTATGTTAAAGTTCACATTGCAGATTATTCATGCACAAAGATATGAGAATTAAATCCTATCTATCCATGATTGAAGATTTGTTGAAGGTATCTTAAAGATTGTTGGTTAGAATCTTAGTTGGTAGAGAGATTAAAATGTAGTTATAAGCACAAAGGAAAATATTTTTTTTAAGAAAATTTTTCTTTATTCAGTAAATATTTTTAAGTTTAACTTAAATATAATAATATTTGCCCTATGAAATATTAGAGGGAAAAGTAGTTTACTAAAAGTGAGTTGTGATTTTCGAAACGTCAAATTTTTAGTGCAAAAGTCAAAACTCAAAACTGATTTGAGCCAATTTTTAACTTAACCTAATTTTCCATTTTTAGTAAAACAGTCCATTAGCCCGTTTCTTTTTTTTTTCCTCCTCTTTGCTCCTTTCGTGCCGCCAATATCACCCTCTCTTATCCGGTGAAACTTCAATTTCTCCTGCTTCTTTGTATGGGAAAAATCATATGTGAAGTAGGAATGCTGCTATATATTTCATTCACATATGTGACTTAAATAAACTATCAGGCATACAGCGTATGTCTAAACCAAAGAAAGTTTGAACTTGAAAATTCTGTTAATAATAACTCTCTCAATGTATTGCTTTCACTACTGATCACCCTAGCAAAGACTTGCTCTCTTGATTAACTTTGAAAAAGATAATTACAAGACCTCACAGACCCTACCATTTCTACACATCAAAACTATCATGAGGGCATAAAAATCAGAACAAAGAAGAAGCGAATAAACAGCACCAGGACGGGTTGCAATCATCATACGCTTATCCGCAAGTTGGATTTCCCAACTATCAAAAGCAAACGCAGAAATCTCATCAGACATTTTCCTCCCTTATCTAGCCAATTTGAAATTTACGCTGCAAAATCCTGCTTCTTGGTGGCGAAAAGGAAGGCCAATCATATGAAATTGTCTTTTTATGCTTCATGTCTCAATAGAATTTCTGCCTTAAACATCTCGTGATAGCAAACCAATCTGTCAGTTCATTTGGACCATGAACCATTGAAAGTTGCTTTGACGTGCGGATGTTGATTTTTTTTAACCTGGTGAGAAGAGAAACATCACCTGTTTGCATATTACAAATATGCCAACATTTCAATTTCTCAGGTGAATAAAAAGGGGTGCTGAATATAGGTCCTAACCTTGTTATTGCATTAAAAATTCCACCTATCCAACTGCCTCTTGGCTTCTGCCATGTCTTTCTGTGCCTTTTTTCTTCGATAAAATATTGGGCAATCCCGACTATGAACAAAAAGCAAGTACTACTTAAAACCAAAACAATATGGAATAAAAAAATTAGTGATTAGAAACTATGAGAAGTAATGCTCTTCAATGGAACATTTGATCTTTGATTCTTATCATTATTATTTACTTAATGAAATAGGAGCCATCTGATGAGCGAGTAGAAAATTCTTGCAAAAGATTAAAATACTCTTGTTTAATGGTTTTAAAAGAACGAGAAGAGTATAAACCTTGTGCAAAGAACATCCTGATGAAGTGAGCCTTGGCACTCTTGGCACTGAGTCCACAGCCTCCCAAAAAGCAACTCTAGCTCAGACACTGCAATCAATTTATATATTCCCTCAGACGAAATTGTAATGTACAGAATTTATCAATTGAGAAACAAATTCAGAAGAGATGTGCTTACCTTGAGAAACTGTTTTGCAGTATAGCTCTGCTTCTCTTCCTTTGCAGTGCGAGCAGAGAGTTCGATCCGAATTGCTGTCCAAACAAAATTACTAGTGTTAGTCTCCTCATACAAGCACGGTGCCTGTATTTTTTGTTGCAGGTGAAGAGATAAATTCAATATCCAAGAGAAAGAATTATTAGCAAGGAAATTTAAGGAACATTACTTACTAAATGCATAAAGATAACTGGAATTATGATTTGTTAAAGCACATTACATCTAAAGATAAGGTGCAGTTCAAAAGAAAAGTGAATGCATTATTTTACTCTGAAAAAGTGATTTGTATTACAAAGTGAGAATTCAGATTGTCATCTTTGCATTCTTTGTCTCAGATAACGAATAGAAATAGTCGTTCCTGAGCAGAACAAGAGAAAGGAGACAAATGCCATTGAACTTCCAAAATCATATAGAATGCTGACAAATATGCATTCTCCACCGAAAGCTTAAAAAAGGAGAAAAATTACTTGAACAATAACAATTACAGAATGGAAGGTTTAAAAGAAATCTTTCCAGTGCCTGACCCATACTTGACATGAAAGTTGATTCCACAAGTGCATCTTAACATTTAAAGGTACAAGAAGTGGGAACCTGGCATTCAACCATTCATATAAAACTCAGAACATAGAAAAAGGATACACAACTGACCATGAAACTCTATTATACACAGGTAAGGATTCTTTAAGGTCTCGGACAAGATTGCCAACACCATTGTACTTAGGCATTGGTGATTCTAGGAAATGGATATTCATTGACCTTGCCTAAGCAACTCAACATAACACGACCCCCCCCCCCCCCCAACCCAACCTCAAGATACTAGCAGATTCTCTAATCTATAATAGAACCTGAAAACTTCTATTCAAGTTTATATGAGATCATAATTCATATATACTCTAGACGGGAGAATTTTTTTGTGATGAAGCTATAACATCAAATATCTTTTTATTATGATGGTCTCCACTTCCTTCCACTTAACATAGAAAAAGGATTCCTGCATTGAGGAGCAGTTTGGCGGAATACTTTCTGGCCCAACAGTTCACCATTATACATTAGGTAAAAAAAATTAAAAAAATCAACAGAAAAGAAAACTAAAGCAATACATGTAAGCACTTCTTAAGCAATGGGAAAAAAGAAAGTTGGTAAGATTAGAATAATGTGATCGTTCAAATTAACAGAATCCATCCAAACAAAAAATCTTAAGCATCTTGTTGACAAAGAGAATTGGAGATAACTAACAACCAAAAGTAATCGGGTATCAGTGGAGGAAAGAAATTTGTCTTTTATGGGTGGAAAGAGCTGTAACTGAAAAATAAGCAGAATACAAATATAAGATACCTTATTAGGGCTTTGCAGCCAATGCAACTGAGTTGTTTCTTAGCAAACTTCATAATGCCACCAGTTGAAGGAGTGGAGATGGAAATAGATCTTGTATGACTGCCATGAAGTAGTTCCTTGCTGGCATTCTTCAAAATAGGCTCGAAAATTCTTAAAAGAGGCTGCAATATCAATATCTCTCATTAGAAGTATTAGAGGGAGGGGCGGGGAGGGAATTTTCATTATTTCACTGCATCTAGCTATATACCACACTGACCTTGCTAATTTGGTTTTCAAGATAATATTGAGGATCTATTGGTATGTTATTTTCCAGAACATAGATCGGATCCTCTGATCTCTCGTAAGCCTGATTATCAGCAGCAAATCAAATTTAATAAACCAGAATACAACACAATCTAATCCATGAGATAAGAAAATGAAAACAAATCAAATTCCCTAGAACAATTACCTTAGCACCTTTTGCAGCTTTTATAATGACATAGGGTACTCGATCCCCAACATTTGGAGCAGTGGCAGCATCTCTCTGTCCATCACAAAAGTAACAAGATTTTCTTATGCCTGAAATTACATCAGGCAACTTGCAAATGAAAATATTCTTTAGGAGTTGTGCCTGCTTTCTGCATTCCAGTTATGGAATATTCTTTGGGAGAGAACCACCAGTGTTTTTAAGAGACAGGTACTTAAAGTGCTTCTAGAAAAGTGTTGTTGAATATTAATCAACATGATTGGACGACATCAATTGCTTTGTTCTTCTCTTTGTTTCATTTTTTTTTTTTTTTTTCACCTCAGAATACCATCATGTCCTAACTAATCCCTAGCTAGGAGGATACATCATCCCACACTTGTAATCTCATTTTGTTCTTCCAAAACAAGACATTTTCAAATTCCAAAAAGCAAGGGAAAAAGAAAATCTAAAAATCTAGCTTCTTTGTAATCTATAATTTTAGTATATGTATATATATACATATAAAAGATTACACTACGCACAAATATCAACTCAGAATTTTGAATACAACAATAAGCCAGTAATAATTCTCAACATTATTACAGCCCTTTGAAACACAGAAAGAGAGCTAATCTTACCTTTTATTTCAAAGGACTGGAAAAAATGACCAAATAGCAGTAGTAGAAGAAAATAAGGGGAAAAAAGGAAAAACAAATTACTATGGTACACAGGTTTTGGTGAAGACAAACAATTTATCAGAAAAGAGAATTTGTTAAAACTTTTTAGATAAAGAAAAGCACACACTTATATTTGTGCTTTATTTCCAATTTTCTTCTCTATCATCCACAGAATTAAGACTTTCGACTTTCATACAAGAATATGAATATCTTAGCCTGTCTGATTTTAGAAATTTTATGGAATTCTAAGAGTCATATTACTTATCTAAAGAACAAAAGTAGTTTTTTAAAGGTCTGCAGATTTCAATTCCACTTTTAAACTCCTAGTAAGACAACAATACTTGGAAAAAAGGCAAAACATGCATTAAAAAAATCTATGGAGTGGATAATGAAATTCAATAATGAACCTTGCGCATTCGTTCAGCAAGTTCTACATGAGCTGCCTTAACTTCGTAATCATCTCCAGTCTTTGTTAGACCCTGTTAATCCAATTAAATAGAGCAGGAAAACAATTCTCATTGATGACACAAGAATTTAGGAACTCTTTAAGGACCATAAGTAAAGATCCATAACTGGCAACATTTCATCAATTCATTTTCTCACCTTAGTAATAACCAGAAGTGACAAATCCATACGGTTCATGAGAAGATCAGAAATAGTGTTCTTGACATATTGAACTGCACCAGGGACATCTCTGTCAATTAATATCTTGTGAAGGCACTCATTCACGAGGTTCTTGACCAATAAACAGTTATCTCTTCTAACTGTTTCAATGCCTGTAGATATGATTAAATCAGTAGACAACTCGTATAATAAATAAGAAGCTCAAATGGATGAGAAGCTCTATTCACCTTTGGTGTCCATTTTGTCAAATTTGTTTGGATTTGTCCAGTATAGACCAGCATATCTCTTCTTGCTAATCAACAGATATGGAAAATAAACCTTTTCAAATTCTAGCTTGATGGGCTTCAAAATCAAACACCCCATGAATAAAAATAAAATGGATTAGTTACAAAGATAACAATTCATTGAAGAAGTTTAACAAAGAAAAGAAGAGATGAAGAGTTGATTCAGAAAGCTAAATCAACAAACGAACACTCAAAAACTTAACATCAAAGTTGTCAGATGAACAATAAAAAAATTAAAAACCATCCACTTGCATGCATGCATGCATGCAAGCGAAGATAGAGGGATTATTGTAAGAAAGAAATATGTTTGACAAGTTTGTGTTCCTGAAATAATATAAATCTATCTGTGAAATTAAGCTAATTACAGGTGAACAGTCTTTGAGTGAATTGCTAATTCACTTAATTGGCAGTTCAATATGACAAACTATTTTAACCATTCAATGTTATCAACTACTAGCAGTTCAGCAATTAGCATAATCTATTCTCACCACCTGAGAGGCTGGTGAATTGTAAGAAAAATGAGATTTTTATTATCAATTTTATCAATTATTTGATATTTATTAATCCTAGTCTTAGAATTCCTTGCTTGAACTAAAAAAGAATTTCAAGGAATTTCTCAAACAATTAATTCTAAAACTGAAGATTATGAAAATATTAAAAAACTTACTTTTATGAAAGTTCCACTTATGTATTCAGCAGCTTCTCTTCCCAACTTCATTGCTTCTTCGACAGTAGGCACCCCAAATTGTACCATAACCGAATCTGTGTCCCCATATATAACCTGAAATTATCAAACCTACAGGCTTAACATATTGCACCAGCAAAAGCAAGGTTTTTTATCCATATTAACCACAAAAATGACAAAATTTAGTGAAGAAAAAAAAAGATATTAGAATGGTAAAATGGAGAGGATTAATCCATTTATTCAGTGAAAATTCATAACATCAAATTCATATTCCAACTTCACATTTCCAAAAGGAGAGAAAATGCAAACTATACACATGATTTAAATTAACTATAGATAAAAAAAACCAGACTAATGTTCACATAATGAATTTTAACACAGGTAAAACTTTCAGAAAGAGGTTACTACAATGAAACACCAACAGATACACAGATGGAGCACAGAGAAGTGCCCAAATGTAAAAGAAAGGGATGAATTCAAACTCCTAAACCTAAAACATAAATCATACCCATTAAATTTCCTAAGGCAAATAGGACTTGGCAAGTAAGGACGGCAGTGATCCGAAAACGAATGTGCCAGGACAGGTACAGTAATAAGGTATATGCTTCAAGCATTTGTAACCAGCTTACTGGCCCTATTTGGAGATAATTAAAGGTCATTTTCATTCCTGGATCAAGAAATTGCTAAATTATCTTTTCCTAAAAGATTTTGATGAACCAAATGGAGCTTCCTTTTCTCTTTTGGGGTAACACCACTCATACACAGTGGTAATGGAAGGGGGTTATCGTGGCAGTATCAGATGAGATCCATGCGATTGTGGTGGTAAAAATGGTGGTTAGAGGAGTACATGGATTGGGTTGGCAGGCTGGTTAAAAGTGAACCTGCTGGACCCAAACTGGTAATATTGTTGTGGTACTTGCTCACATTGAATCAGTCGATGCAGTGTAAAAACTAGTAGTACAATTTTTTTCCAGAATGACAATTTTGCGCTGTTCAATTCACCAGTATATTTCAGATCATATAAATATCACAAACCATCACAGAGATTCTGGAAAAGAAAGAGGAAACACCATGCTCAAAAAATATTTAAAATACAAATGCCAAGAAATTATAAACCATTATAAACAAAATAAAACAAAAGACTCAGAAATAGGTGAGAAATGAAAGCTCTATTGTGATTGTCATCATTTTGTCGACTAGTTTTGCTCGTGGTGTTCATGGTTGCTGAAAATAGCCTTTAGACAATGTGTGCAACAAACGAGCGAACCCTTCATTTTTGGTATTCTAAAGTACATAAGAAATACTATACCAGAGAAACTGCAAATGGAGAAAACATTTTTCATAATGCATCAGCATTTGAAACTAAAGATCGAAAGGGGACAAAATGCACCTTGGTGCATGAAAAAGAAAATCCCTTAGGAAACAGGAATTTGAAATAAATAATCCTAATTTTTTTCTATGTTGTAGAGAGAACAGAAACCTCCAATGCACAAAAAAGAAATCCCAAAAGTCACAGATCACTTACGATTTTTAGCTCCCACATATCCACAAAGAGAACTACAAGCAATTAGCAATAGAATGATGAATGCCTCTTTATCATGCTCACGTAATGGAAAACAAATTCGAGTATGCATCCTCAGGTGGCTACTTGCAGCTCTACTATAATTATGCCCATGTCTAGGAGTTTCCATGCATCATAGATGAACACAAATATTATTGTTACCCCAACATGCAAACATTCCATATCTATCCGCCAAGGAAGTTGCTTCCTCTATAAAAGTCTCCGCAACCACCTTGTAGCATTCTTCAGGTTTGCAAGGGATGATGTATCATTTATTTACCAATCAAGCCAGCGTCTCCAATTACATGGCCTAATGCATAAAATTACTCCTGAACTTTAGGGTTTTATCCTCGTGGCACACAAAGTTTTCGAGAGACAAATCAAATGCCCTGAAGTTGTAATTTTTAGTAACAACCTTGCACCTTGGCATTGATGGTGCAATTTTTAGTAATAAATTTAAAGACCCATCATGCCTCTGAAAATGCTTAGTTATAGCAAAAATTGCAACTTCAGAGCACATGATAGCTCGCTCGAAAAGTTTAGGATGTCACAAGGATAAAATCATTAAGTTCAAGGGCAATTTTATGCATTAGGCCCCAATTACATTAATAATGATCATAGAAAATAAAGGAATTGCTTACTAATGTAAAATTCAGCTGCTGCTACATTGATTTTTAGGAAGCACGACTATGGTCCCCTCACTCCTCACACTACTAGAAAGAGAGATAACCTTAGGAGTTCAGATGAATCCACTATATTTTCAGCATTTCCTGTTATTAGACTCATTACCATCTTAGGAATATTTCAACTAGTCTCTCAGAGCTTCAAAGACTTCCACTGATTCCCAGAATATATTCATTATTATGCCAGATAATTAGACTGCCAACAAAGATCTAAATCATGGTTCTGTTTATACATCCAGGTTTGAACAGGTACTATGGTTACTTCTTTTTTTTTTTTTTTTTCAATTTCCTATTCTTGTCTAGCACTAAAGCAACAGAAATTTTAAAGACCACTGAGATAACTATTATTATGAAACAAAAATTTCAAACCATCACATATCAGATATGAGCCTAAAATACTGCATAAATTTACTCAGTTAAGTCCTGATGGCATACCTCAGCATTGTGTTCGTAGCCCCCTATTATGGTAAATTTGTCTTCCACGAGTTTTTTGGTGTGTTCAATCATTTGTCGACCTTTACAATGCAATACCATGTATCAAACAGGAATAGAAAATATATATATATATTGTTTAAGAAAACAAAATTTTTAGAATTTTTGAGTATGTAGTATGAGAATACCATAGCTTGTAACACTCGAGGATATCTCTAAACATGGTAATTGGCCAATTGTAGCTCCTGTAAATCCATATACTGAATTTGCACTTACCTGCAGTGACTCAAGACATCAAAGATCTCAAACCAATTGGAAATTGTGAGTATCCCAAACAATGTGAAACCACAGATGAGTATCCTGCAACCTATGAGATAATAGTTTTACCTTCAGGGCCAGTTGTCGACCGTCTAGAACAGCCTTCTCAAGTGGATCCTTGGCTTCCTAAAAGATAAAACCATAATAAGGCATAAAGGCCTAGCAGCCTAGTTGTAAAACATAGATAACATAGAGTGAACACTTGGCAATTGCAGCAAGGCAGAATAAAGATAAAGATTTAATAAAAAGTAGCCAAGCAAAAACTCTGCTCAAAGTAAAAAATACCTTCAAATCTGCTTTTGCTCTTCTTCGAGCAGCTAATAGTTCTTCAAGAATTTCAGGAAGAATTCCCTGAAAGCATAATTTTATTTAATTTAATGACGGTCAAGATGATGATGATAATAATGACAACAAATGAACTTATGTCAAGAAAATGATTTCACCTTTTGCAAATTTGATTTGACAAATGTCTCACCAGATGGAGTTTTGTTGACACATTCAGGTGGGAGGTTGAGTTTGCGGAAGTCATCAGGAGTAACCTTCACAAATAACACTTAGGATAAAAAATTTTGTACAAAAGTTTCTCATTTCGAATATATATGCCATGCCTAAATTACATCATATATTTTTATGACGCCAACAAAAATATAATCAGTGTCAAAATGATTACCAGAGTGCAATAACATAGATTATATGCCATCATTATTGAAGGATACAGAGAGGCAAAATCTAGTGTAGCAATTGGCTTTTCATAGAATCCAGCTCTTGCCTCCAAAACCTGAAATTAGGAAGATTCAAAATGTTGGCAAAGATGATTCAACTCTAAATGGGTAGAAGCACGATTTCCAAGTCACAATTTTAACGAGACAATTTTCATTTTATAAAATTCTTTATATCTTTCAAAATGTACTAATATTTTCACAAATATTGATTTTAGCCTCCATATATTTATTCACAAAATTAGATCCATCACTATACATGATAACTTCTATCACCCACTGCATTGGCAAGTTGATGTACACCAATTGCAGAGAGGTCACCAAGATTACATCAAATTATGAAAATATTAGAAAAGGAAGAAAGGTAAGGAACCAATAAAGAAAATTTTTAAAAAAGGAGAAGTAATTGTGAATCTGCACTCACAAAGATGCATACTAAATTCCCTTATGAACTGGAGAGTTTCAAGAAAGAGCTAGCCTTTTTTACTTCAGGTTGGTACTGTCAGCAAGTATAGTACTACCTAAACAACACATTCAACTAGTCTTTTAACTCCCCTCAACAAAAAGAAGAGAGAAAAAAGGGGGAGGAATCATGCTGGTGCAATCTACATGCCCGCACAAACACACAGACACACACACACACGAACACACACAAAAAGAAGAAGAAAAAGAAGAATATAACTAAATCGATTGACTCATGGCCACCATAAGTAGACTCAGAATTGGTCTATGTACAAGAATCCAGCGTCCATGCACTGAAAAGTTGCAAGAAATGCCATCTCCATCGCAAGCAAGTGTGGGATTTGACTGGACCACCACTCCTTGAGTTGCCCACTGCTGTAATTCCATTTCCGGCATCCATACACCTTGGGTCCCTATCCTCCTGCCTTGATTTCGGTTTTCTTTATGCCTGTCTCTGGTTGCTCTAATTCTTATTTGTTTCTTCTTCTTTTTTCCCCACTATACCTGCTTTTATTTAAACAATAATATTCAGCTACATTTTTTATCTTTTTATTTCTCTTTCTTTTTGTCCCTGCTCTCACCATAAACAACCTTTTTTAATTGTATTAACTTTATCACTTTGTTGTTTTTATGGATATCAAATACCACATTTTTATGCAGAAACAAATTATCAATCATAAATATCTCTTTTTTAACCTTAAAGTACATATTTCTTGCCTCTTGTTTCTCAGGCGCATGCCTGTGCCTACCTTGCACCTAGCATCCAAGAGCTTTTGTCCCTTAGTGCGCCCTGCACCTTTATAACTATTGCTATGTGCAAATCCTTAATGAAAATCAATCACCAATGACTGATTTATATGGTTGAGAGTACATTATGTTAAATTCTAGAATGATAAGCTTATGGAAGTGAAAAAAAACCCTAGATAAATATATGAACAAAATCAGCTCAAAATTACCTTAGTGCTTAAAACAGTAAACAAATGAGAAGCATCGACAAGTGGATGTATTCACTCACAGTGGCGCCTTCATATGTTCCCTGTTCAGATCCTGCCTGTTTGACATTTGGAATAACAAGGTTTTTTTGTTTGGCCTTCCTCAAGAGTTGAGAGAGTACCTGAAAAACAGAGGTCACATCCTAAACTTGATTAGGCTGATCATCTAATAATATCAATCAACAGTTCATGAGCAATGAAATCTTGTAACCTTAATACTTTGTCCCCTTGAAAGAAGGAAAGATATTGGGACGCCTGTAACACGAGCCATTTCCACATAGTTATAAATGTACATCAGCTTGTCTAAGAGCCGTTGTGGGAGATAAGCATCCTGCAAACCCCAAAGGAGAATGTATTATACACGATTTGCAATTAATAGTAATTAGGACTAAACATCAATGAATAAGCGGCAGGGATTCTCAGTTTCATTATATCAAGTTTGAAAATATCTAATATTAAGGTAGAAGCCTAGTCAGGGCGAATAGAGGAAGAAGGCAATGGAAGGTGTACTCAAACTAAACCACGCACCTTCAAACAATATACTGCAAGCCGCCTCCTAGTTTCTGCATTCCCATTCTGAAGATCAGATATTATCGAATGGTGGACATCCTCTTTCTGCACGACATGAATGGTGCATCATCACCAACTATAGAAGTTCCATAATAAGAAAGAAGAAAAACTCTGAATAAAAAATAGAAGGAGGGAAACAACCATATGCAAGTTCAGACCCAAAATGACCCAAAAATAGTTTAGGTGCAATTGGAAACTCAGAGCCAATAACGTTTTTGTTGTTTACAATTGCAATTGATGCCTTCATTGCCAATCTTATTATCTTATAGGATAGGCAACAAATGCAAATTTACAGAGGCGACAGAATAGTAATCAACAATAGCAAATGGAAAAGGTTGTACTTTGCTCGTAGGAAGGAAAAGTTATAAATATTTTACTCTGCCAAAATTAATCCCACATGGTTTAGTATTAACAAATTTAGACATAACAAACAGAGCGGGCCCACTTATAGGTGTTGAACCTAAAAGGAAAAATTCACTTGAGTTATCTCAAAAAAAAAAAAAAAAAAAAAAAAAAAACCCAAATTTTACCTGCTCAGAAAGAAAGTGTGCTGAGACAGAATTTAAGGAGTAAGAACTTAATTTATAATCCCGTTGCATTGCCTGCAACCAAAGGAAAACAATATAACTAACTGAATTTTTATTTCATCAAAACCAAGTATGTAACCAAGGAAAGCAAACACAATTTGCACAAGACCTGAAGCAAATCAAACTGAACTCTCCCTTCCAATGTAACTTCTTTACTTTCCCTTGTTCCATACTGTCTGCAACAGCAAAAAAATTACTAATGTACAATCTTTCAACTATAAAACCACTAAGACCCAGAAAGTGAGCCTAAAGGAAAGTCATGGATCAAATTATACTCAATTGATATTAATAATATCATCTATCATGCATCAAACAGTATGATAGAAGCACAGGTTTTAGTATTTTATGAGATATAAAATGTTAAACACTAAATCTAAGGGGGAAAAAAAATCCTATTAAGCAAACTTCCAAGTTGAGGGTGACCCAGTTAGTTGAATCCAAGTCATAATCTAATGTTCCCATTAATACCACAGTTTCACAATAAAAGGGTTTTTCAACAAATTAAGTAAAAGAAAACGGAAATAATAGCTTATTGGGTTTACATAAGAAAGAAAAAATTAAGCCAAGATAGGAATCACAACTATAATATGCACCTAAATATGTGAAACACAAATAACAGCTTCAACATAACAATGAACGGTTGCAGGTAATGAGGTTAGTAAACAAGAGTATGACATGTTTAGGAACATAGAATATGAGAAAGTTACCAGGATATTTGATCGAAACAGCAGGCAAGATGGTGAGAATATAAACTGAGGAGCTAAAAAACGGATGAAAGGGAACAGCAGTGACATGGGGAACACATGCTATAAACTTCAATAGACAGGAATGATACGGACAAAAATAAAGTGGAGAATATCATTGACAAGAGTTTGAGAGATGAAGTAATTTGGTTGAAGAGAAGGGAAGACAAGATATCATGATCTAGCTGTTTTTCAGAGAATAAACCATTAAAGTCTCCAACACTTGGCAAAACAATCAAGAAAACAAACGTGCACTCATTCAAGAGGTAACTAAAAGCCTACATTAAAATGAGAAGCAAATCAACATATTTCACATCTGAAATGAAAAAGGAAGGATAGTGTTCTTAAAATTCTAGGACTATGAATAAGAAAGGAAAACTATTTCCAAATTTTCTTTGAGCCTTTGACTTGTGATCAAGTCACAACAAACATCTACTTTATCAAGAAGAGATCTCATTTGCTTACTTTAGTTGTGCAAAATAGTTGTCCAATAAAGCATTCTAGCATGATGCCAAAACTTGTTCTAAACCCCAATCTCTGCTTGCATATTGCTTCAGCATGTGCACTTGGGCCCCTTGCCACATTTTCACCAAATGTTTGCTTCTCTTATGATATGCTCGGAGCAACACGTTAGTGGCACCTAATGCTAATACAATTATGTAAAGCGCTAGTAGGCTAGCACACATCATGGGAGTGCTAGAGTTGAAGATCCCACAAAGAATAAACATAAGAGTCGTTAACTTAATATTTTTAGCATTATTGCTTAATATCTTATACTTTTGGGTTAGGATAGATAGTTCTAATTAAAGTCTAAATAAGAATTGCTAGATTTCTACTGGAGGAAATGCTCATCCCCAACATAGGTCAGCGCTTCCTAAGTCCTAAGACAATCATTGAGAGATGGAAAGAAATAATGAGACTAGAGCAAGAACCCTCAAACAAATTTATTAAAATCTTAACAGAAAACAGTGGAATAGGGATTTTATAAATTGCAATAAACAAGGCAAAGGTGAAACCTTGAAGTTTAGTTCTGAGTGTGTCTGTGCGTGTTTTTTCCTGTAAAAATAAAAGTACCTTGATGAAAAAGTTGTATCCTTGACCCGAACTCTGCTATTCCTTATACGACCCAGTATAGGAAATTCTGATATTCCCAAAGTTTCAGCTCTCTATAAACCAAGCAAAAAAATAACATGTCAGATTTATTCAACTGTAACTGGAAAAAAATGAAAACTTAAGAAAATTTTGCCCATAAAAACAAAATACACCTCAAGAAAAAGCTAGAAAACAAAATTGAAGACTTTCCACTATGAAAATGCACGTGGAGAATAAAGGAAACTTCTAATACCTCAATGAGATATGGCAAGTCAAACTTGCAGATATTATATCCAATTATGATATCTGGGTCCACTTCGCGGATAAGATCCTGCAAATAAAACCAGCTAATTATACCATAAAATGTACCAAGTATCCTCTAGTTAGATAAACCAGCAGGCCTGATTGTAAAATTAGTACAGGGATTAATCAACTGATATT
Organism: Jatropha curcas; assembly: GCF_041381405.1. Taxonomy (NCBI): domain Eukaryota; kingdom Viridiplantae; phylum Streptophyta; class Magnoliopsida; order Malpighiales; family Euphorbiaceae; genus Jatropha; species Jatropha curcas. The sequence continues at coordinate 8,321,766 of NC_143153.1, forward strand.
AAAGTTAAGATATTATTAGGCCAGAAATCTATATTATAATTTTTTGTCATTCAGTTTAAATTGCATGTACCCAGAAGGAGTATTTTAAGGCACTCATATTGAAGTGTTTGATAAGTGAAGCCACCATTGTAGAATTTAAAATAAAATAAAATAAAATAAAATAAAGTTATTTTACCAAAACCATTGTGCATGTCCAACCAAACTACCAGTTTGGTTAGTTTGATTTCTGTAGTCAAAGATGGTCAAAATTTTGTTTGAGAAATTCATAAATAGTTTTTATTTCTGCTATAGAGCTTGCCCAAAATCCTCTCAAACTGAAAGACCAGATTGTACACCTATTGGTTTTTTTTTTATTTTTTTTAGCATGACATCAATCAGCAAAACAGATTGTGAACTTCAACTTAGTATCTGTTAAAGGAGAAAGGAAGAGGGAAAGACAGGGGAGCAATTTCAGATGGTTGTCTGATGCACTTAAGGTTCCAATCACACTATGAATGAAGCAATTTGTTACCAACAGCCTTTATAGCTATCATAAAAAGTAAATAACAGTGGAAATCATCAATATCAGAAACAAGCAAATAACACTAATATTTCAAAAAATAATTCCTTCCCAATGATCAAATGCAAATAGCTCCAAGTTTCACTAAGAATGAGAACTGAGTTATGTTCACATAAAACACACACATAGTCCCGTATTATAAAAATTTTTCCAATATTTTTGCTATAGAACAAGTTAATGTTTAAAATTTCTCATATTTTTGTTACCTTATGGGTATTTTATTGAAAAAGTAATCCTCCAAATCTACCATTCTACAACAATTGTAGGTAAGGAATATTAAACATATAGAACATCAACCGTACTCATATTGAAAATTTAGTCAAATGATAAACATGCTTCAAAGTCTACCAGCCTTTTAGAGAGCAAAGAGAAATTTAATCAAAAATACCCTCCAAGCCAGCAGAACATCTCTCTCCGTATCAAATGACATCACATCCGCACCAACTATTGGAGAGCATGAGTTTAAGGTCATTACATTACGAATAAACGGTTGGTCCTCACCCTGCAAAGTGACTAGATTGGCAACCTAGAATGAAATGAACAATTTGAATTCAGCGGCAGTGAAGATATATAGCCAACCAACTAGATTGCTTGATTGAAGAAAGACAATTGAAACCAAGAACATACTTGAATAACAGGATCATGGGTAGGCTCAGGAAAATGACCTTTACGGCCAGCACACTCAATATCAAAACTCAAAATCCGAAAAGGAGCCATTTTTGAGAATTCCCCTTCAGGGGCATGGCTGATTAATTCTGAATACCTGTGAGCATTAATTAAGGAATGAATTTATCTAATTGGCAAGAGGAATTGAAACATTCTCTTGAAGGAAATCATAATATTCCATTCACAAGGATACAAGCAATCAAACTCTAATTGGCAATAGGACAGGTTCTTTGACGTCTTCTTATATTTTCCAGCAGGTACTTCAATCCAATTTCCACCAACAACGTTGGAATCAATCATGAAGCGGAGAGCAAAAAGAACATTGCTTTCATATGTAATGAAGCTCTTCATACCAAGGCCATCAATGTGTATGCCTTTGTCAAGAATGCCTGCAAATGATTGGGACATGTCCAAAGATAGAATTTACCACAATTATCAAAATGCAAGCAACTTTATGTATCATACTACACAAATTACTGTAAATTAGAAAGCGTAAATGTCTATTCAAAAAAATAAGATGTTTACCGCGACAACTCGTCACCATTGTTGGTAATGCGACTACAATCTTCAGAAATGGATATGAAGGCTGTTGCTGGTAATACATAATGCTCCTCTTTTGCACCATTTCTATTCGGCTGACAAATTTGGGAACTCTACTGTTCCGGTTTGCCTCTCTCATCCTCCCCTTAAAAATCAAGAGCAAAGATGCTAAATTGAGACGATGAATGTGGTTCGGTATATATATTAAAAAAAAAAGACATTAAACATGTATTAGGACGAGCAAGTGGTACAACTAATTACCTCAAGAACTTGTTGAAAGCGGGAGATGTCATCAGGACCCATTCCAGGAGGGCAAGTAATGTAAAAATATGGCTCAAACCCATGTACATTGCAGCAAACACTATGTCCTAAAAAAAGAAAAAGGAATATATCCATTTAACATATTCATGTTGGGTAACTTATGCAACATTCTAACAATCCGTCTATCATTGCTTCACAGAAAGATTCCCAGGCACCAAGTGAGAAGCTGTACCTAACGCCATAAGTTTAAATTGGTGCACTTGGTTACCAATAAATTCAGGGAGTAGTTGTAGTTAAAGTTTGCCAAATAAAATTTCAAAACCTACATTATTATATAGTTAGTAACAGTTTGAAAATGCTTTCACGCACATACAAACACCCCAAATTTAGTAAATTGAGGAAAAAAGAATCAGAAACTCACTTGAGATTGTTATTTTTTAGAAAAAGTTAATTTATAAAGAAAGACCGACATAATTTATGAACTTAACCTAACCTTCCCTTGTGACACCAAAAATTCTGATAATAGCTGCTAACCCTGACCTATCAGGCAGCAGTTCCTTGTGACTGTCTCCAATTACATAATCAATCTCCAATTGCTGAAATACTGAACAGTGAAATCAATCCATCAAATTTCACGGAAAAAAGAAAAAGCAATAATGGAGAAAATTAGCCTCATTATTGGGAAGCGCTGAAGTTACTCACTGATGCTCTGAGATTGCGCCAAGTAGCCGTGAGACAGGGCCGGGCGGGCCCACTTGGAGAGACGAGAAGTCAGGGCCTGGCGCTGCTTGAGGTCCTGGAGGATGAGGTTCTCCTCGTCTTCGGCAATGAGGGCTTCATCAAGGAAGACATCCTCGTCCACGAAGTCTTCATCCACGGTAGGTGTAGTTACTTGCTGCTTCGCTGCTGGCGGCTGTTGGGGCGGTTGTGATGTCGGCGGTGGCCGCTTTCTGGTGTTGGCGTTTCTGTTCATGGCTGTCGTTTTGGCAGGTTGCAGAGAAAGCGAGGGAAAATAGAAACAGGAAAAGCGAGGGAAGTGGAGCGTATTTTCAACTCAGGGAAGTCTTGGGGGAGAACCAAGAGGAGTTATGGATTTGAGTTTGAGGCCAAAATGGATTGGGTTTAGTAGTAGGGTTAAAAGTCTTTCTGGCCCATCTGTTCGCCAATAAATAGCTTTGGCTGTTTTCTTTCCCATAGTCAGGGGTGATCATTCAATTGGACCAATTTGATATACAAATTCGCAATTTGATTCGGTGAATAAATATTCGGCTAAAAATTCAGTAAAAAAAAATTAAATTTTCTGTAATATATTAAAAGCTAATTTAACTGAATTAATCAAATTAATATATTCTCAGAACTACGTCGTTTTGATTAAGTGGATGATAAAATTAAAAATTAAAAATACTTCAGTTTTTATTTTGATTTTTTTGAAGTATTCAGTTTTATTTTAATTACGTAGTGATTATAACTTTGATTAATTTTTATTTCAATTAAAGCCGGTTAATTATAAATTTTAGTTCATTAAATTTTCATTTTCTTTAACATTGGTTCGATTGATGATCAAAATTAATTTGGCTAAGTAGATTCAGTTAAAAAACTAAGTTTTCATTTTCTTTAACATTGGTTCGATTGATGATCAAAATTAATTTAACTAAGTAGATTTGATTAAAAAACTAATTTGATTAAATTCATTTAAATAAAAAAATACAGTTAAAATATTACTCAAACGAACAAATACTTACCTCTACCCACAACACAAACAATCTCACAACCACTGAGAAGAATTTTTTTTTATTTTCTTTTTATTAATAGGATATGCATTTTTACTCAAAAAAAAAAAAAGATTAATGCATTTTTTCTCGAGTGAATTATATTAATGGTGTATCAACCATTTTCGATTTTGATTATCATGTTTAAAAATAATTTACAGTGAGTTAATTATTTGTATTGATGGAAGCTGGGTGGTATCTTTATGATATTTAATTTGTTTCAATCTATTTAAAGCAAATTTAAATATTAATCAGACAGAGTTAGAATGAGTATAAATATTAAATTTGATATCTAATACGTAATTCTAAGTAGATTTAAGATTTTGGATACTTGCTATTCAAAATCTACCAATGGTGTCATGATGAATTTTTAATTCATATATTAATTTTGTTGAGATGGATTTTTTTTTTTTAGTGCTTCTCAATTTTCCAAGGATTTTATTATTAAGAATTTGAAATTTACTCCTAATTTGCAATAAATGAATTCCACAAAATTTTATGGAATTTATTTATAAATTCAATTTTTGTGTTTAGCATAAAAAAAATGAAGAATTCAATTATATGAATTCAATTATATGAATTCAATTCTATGAATTTGAATATAATTAAGAGAAAATAATTATTTAATCCTTCAATTTTTATAAATTAATTATCTCGTTCTCTTATTTTTGTATATTAGTTATTTAAATCTAAGCCTTTTGTTTTGTTTCAATAACAGGTCCTTCCATCCAAAATCAATCCATTTTTTCATTAAAAGAGGATAAAAAATAGGGGAAAAATGTTTTAAAGCGACAATATCTACCCTCCATTTATGGAGGCACAGTACCCTTCATATCACAGCCTCTTGCAATGCCTGTTTGGCACTTTCAAGCCCAGCCATGTCATTCCATTTCATATTTGGCTTTTTACCTAATGATATTGTCAAACTCTGGATCTTCGTCTTTTCCTTCTCCATCTTTTGGCTTTGCCTTAGGCTTTGTGGCAACTCCATTTGAAGTGGGAACACTCTCCCCATTATCAAGAATTGCCCCAATTTCCTCTACTCTCCTTAAGTATCCCCTATATTTTTCCTTAATTGTTTTCACAATTTGTGGATTCTTCTCATACTTAAGGTGGGTATGGAAGTACTCTAATGCATTTTTGTAAAAGCTTAAATACTTTAGCATAGTCTTCAACATCATTCTCAGAGCCATAGATATATGTACTCCGACACTTCTTTCTCTATTCATGCTACTATCATTCATCATTGACTAAAGATTTATACATTTTGACTCTGAGGGATTGAGAGAATTAACATATTAGCAATGAGTTAACTCGCTCAAGTACCTTCTTTTGGAGCAATGGCACTTACCAATGGTGGATCCGGATAATTTTCCGAAAAGATCGTCGAATAATTGTATGGACTCGATGATATAAATGGGATCCTGCTAGAGACAATCGACGCCAAGAAGACGAGGATCCTTGCTTCCAATTTGAAACACTTCCTTCTCAAGTTATAACTGAAGACATAAACGACGAGCTCAAGCTAAAGCTCTCTTTTGTTGAACTCTAGCTTAATGTTTTTACTGTTCAAGCTAAATAAGTCAGGTTTTGTGAAATCAAGAGTCAAACTGTATGGTTGTGACTGAAGTCATTGAACAAAGCTCGTTGGAGCCGCGATTGGAGCCTAAGGAGTAGTCACGGGTTGGGAGACAGGTGTATGCATAGTAGCCGGAGCTGCTACGAGAGTGGGAGATATGGTTCAAGTTTGGGAGCAAGAGGCAAAACCAAATGGCAGTGTTAACAAGCAAGGGGAGGGAGGAGGAACTTGAGTGTATTTTCGACTTTTTACCCTTTCTTAATGAAAAAATGGGTTGATTTTGGACGAAAGTATCTATTATTGAGTGGGAATCAAATATTGAGGACTAAATAACTAATATATAAAGATATGAGGACAAGATAATTAATTTTGTAAAACTTTGGGACTAAATAATTATTTTCCCTATAATTAAACCAAATTCTATATATATATAAAAAAAAAAGTGGAATTTCGAAATCAATTCCACAAACTTAAACTACTTAAAGCTAATATATTCTATTACGATGCTAAACGACTAATATTTGTATTTTATTAAGAATTATATAGATAAAATAAAAATATATATATAAAAAATTCAATTATAAGTATATATAACGAGTACGAACAATGTGCAACGCACCTTACGAAAAAAGTAATTAATTCAAACAAATAATTGAACTATTCAAATAAATTTCTTTAATAAATATAATTATTGATTATGCTTATAAAAATCACATATTATATAAAGTAGTCAAAGCCTATAATTTTCTATTATGCTTTCTTTAAGAATCAAAGTATATATAATATAACTACTGATTATGCTTTCTTTAACAAGTAGCATAGGTAATATAGTTTAATTCAATGAAGGCCCGCGCTTTGTGCGGGTTACTTTGCCAGTTTATAATTTATAATTTATAAATAATATGTATTTCTAATATGAATCATATTTAGTATATATTATAAGATTCATTTCCCCTTTATTAAATTTTCATGTTATATAGAAATTATAATGTCGTTAATTTATTTAAAATAATTATAAATTTCAATTAGTCTAGCAAAGTTTTAGTTAGAGCTTATTATTCAAACACTATTTTTTTTATCCTAGATAATTCTATATAAAACATAAAGCTCTATAATTCAAATAATTCAATATGGATAATATACAACAAAATAATAGATAGATAGGAAAAAATTTTAAATAATTTAATGTGGATAATTATACGTGAAATTAAAAATATTAAAAGCATAAATAAATAATACAAAATCCCGAAAGATAAAGTTACTAACAAATACAAATAATACATAAACAAAATTAACTATTCACTAAATCAAGGAGGATAAAAAATCAGTTAAACTAAATCTAAACTCACGATGATTTTTTGTTCTATTGTTCATATGTCTATCCTTCGTGCGTAGCCTTGCCATATTTTGAAGCATTTTTCCTCAAATTGCAATTAGATAGGTTGAAAAAATCTGAGATTTCTTGTTGAGGCTGTCCTAGTAAAAGCTACGAATGGAGAGTAATCACTATTTTGTATCCCAATAACTCGATCCTAATAAAAATTTTGTAGAAACCAATCAATAAACAGAGTGTGTTAGAGTAATTGTGATACATCAGCAAAAGAAGAAATTGATTTAAGAGGATGAATATCTTTATAGTCCATATAAAATTAAAAAAAAATGAACAATAAAAATATGAAAATAATATAAAAGAGCAATACAAAAACGATACTTGATCAGATTTAAACTTCGTGTTTTTTCTAGTATTTTTTCAACCGTTCTTCATTTAACAATGCTATCAATGAAAAATCGCAGAAAAAAAATGAACCTATAAAATTAGAAAGAGAGAATTATAAAAGAAGAAATGGAAAAGAAAGAAAAGAATTATATAGTAAAAAAAAAGAGAGAAAATGTTACTTTTGACGAAGAAAAAAATTGTTCTATAGTTCATAATCTGAAAAACAAAAATAGCAAAATTTAAAATGAATATAAAGAAATATAAATATATCAAGATAAAAAGATAAACAAAGAAACTAAAAACTAGAAAACAGTCATGGAATTAAACTGATTGGTTTGAGATTTGAAAAATAGAGAACAGTAGAGTCATATAAATAGTTAGCTACAGCTAATAAATTTGTAAAAAATAGACAGTATTTTAGATTTTGTAGATGATTTTTAGAAGATATGGATTGGATTAATCAAATAGATTGTTAAAGAGATTTAGAATTTGATTTTTTTTCAAAATTATTAATGATAATAATGTAACTTATATTATTTTTAATTGACAAATAATTATAGTTTTTTTTGTTAAAAATGAATTTAAAGTATAGAAAATTTGTAGAAAAAGAAAAAGAGGAATTCTGAACCAAGAGATGCCAAGTTAGCATTTAAAAAAATTTTTACTTCAAGATTATATATATATAATAGTTGTAGAGTGAACATATTATTATATATTTTACTTTATAGTTTATAATTGACATATAAATCATAAGATGACAAAATTATTAATCTCCTTAATTTGAAAAAGGAATTTGAGCTCATAATTTAGGTTATAATGTCCACAATAATTTTTTTTTAATTATTGCAATAGATATTTTTTTTAAGCTATCTTTTCTTGTCCATTTCTCAAAAATTTTTTTAAAAAATAATGAATGCAAATTTGTATTTCATAAATCTTGATAATATTATTATGAATAATAAATTATTATGCATTTAAAATCCAACTAAAACTCATTCTAAAGCATAATGCGTTTTTATATTTAATTTAAAACCCATTGAACCATTAGAAAAATAAAAACTAAATTAAGCATAATAATTTCAGTCCATAAGAGATATGCCAATAGTATAACAACAATAACATTCTTCTTCTGGAAATAAAAATAATAATAACATTTTATTTTCATAAAATACACCAAAAGCGAAAAACATAAATTAAATGAAAATTACATATAAAAAAAAACTAAAAAATTGGCAACTGGAAAATATTAAAAGCGCGTCAACATAGAAAAAGATGTTCTTTTCCACATTAGTGTATTTGACATGATAGTGAAACTCTGATGCCTCAACTCCAAATGATGCTATAATCTTAAAGTTGGTTTGATCTCCCTCTACAAACACCCAGTCAACCCAAGCATAATAGATTGAGGTATAATAAATACATAGAATGTATTAAAGAAACAAATGGATAAGCAATGTATTGGATGTCATATACCTTGAAATAGTGGGCCAATTTTAAATTTTCTTCAAGAATACTTTTTATGCCAATCAATTCATTCACAGCAACATAACAGCTTCATTTTTCTTCTCATCAATTTTTGTCACCAAAATAATATCATTTCATGATCTAAGCTAGTTTAGAATGTACATATATACGAGGATAATAAAAAAAAAATTCTTTGCTTCAAAAAAAAAAAAAGAAAAAAAAAATCCATAATATAAAAACTACTTCTCTTAAATGGAGAAAAGAAAGAACATGAGTTTTAGCATTTTAAGAAAGAGATAAGAAAATCTCTTAAATTTAAAATTTAACATGGTTTTGTAAAATCTCTTAAATCTTAATTTAAAATTTAATATAATTATTGTTATGGATAACATATATGGATAAAAAATTATACAAGAAAAAAGAAATGCTAAGAAAGGAGATTAAAAAAATCAAAAAATTTGTAAAACAGAAAAATAGAAATACTTAAATAGGAGAATGCTAAGTCAGAAGCTTACACTTGGCTTCCATATAATGCAAACTGCGTTGCTTATATATAAGCAACGCAGTTTGCATTATATGGAAGCCAAGTGTAAGCTTCTGAAATTGCCAAGTATGAGGAGGACATAATTATTTAGCACGGTTGTAAGAAGATAAGTTGTTTTATATTTTTAAATAACATTTTTATCATGATAATATCTATTAGTTACATCCCATTAAGATAATGCATTAAATTAAATTAAAATTTAACTAAAATACAAATAACTCAAGCCATAAAATAAGAAATACTTAATTTATATCAGGAGCTAGGTTGCACGGACATAGAAATTTGACTTTGAAAAAGAAGGTGCTTGTTGCCGCTTTATTAGTAAGTAAGTTTGGACACGAAATACGGAACGTACGAGATATATTTCAAATAAATAAATAAAAAATAAAAAATAAAAAATTACTTATTTCAAACACAAAAGCAAATTAAAAAAAAAAACACTTTATTTTTATCGGTAATAAAAAAATCTTAGTTGATTAGCTTGGTGTATGAAGTAGTCTCATGTACCAGAAGCTAAGTTGCACAAACACAGGACACGAGATACAAGAATGTACGAGATACGAGAATGTACGAGATACGATAAATTTTAAAAAGGTAGGAGATTCACACGCTTAAGACACGGTACACTAAATAAGTAATATATTAATATTTCAAATAAATAAACAATCATTTATAATAAATTATAAACACAAAATAAAAAAAAATTTCTTATTTTAATGACACAAAAATAAATTAAAAAAACACTTTATTTTTTATTAGAATTAAAAAAATATTGGTTGATTATCTTGGTGTATAAAGTAGTCTCATATACCAGGAGCTATGTTGCATCGAGATATGAAAATTTTTAAAGAAGGTAGGTGGAATGACCTGAAAATTCAATTTCGTAGAATTTTCATTTAAAAACTAAATTTTTAGTCCAACCAATGAAATTCAACGAGAAATATTTTATTATTACTAAACCAGATATGTAAACCAGTTTGGATTTCCCGAAAAGCAAGCAAAAATCGAGTCAAATCACTAAATTGGACCAAATAGATTCGAATCGAATTGAAATAGTCTAGAAACCATCCTTTTCTTTTTTTTTTTTCCTTTCTCTTCTTCTTTCCTCGGATCCAGCGCACGCCATTCCTCCCTTCCCACTTCCGGCCACCGCTTGACGAGGCGAGGTGGCGATTGACTCCCCTAGAGCCGTTGGTCCCTTTTCCAGCTTTCTTCCATGCAAGCAAAGCCTCTAGTGGTGCAAATCGAGACTGTCTCCATCGATAGTTCTCGTTCTTCGATCTCTAGCGATACCAGGCGACTCCGGCAACGTGAAGCTTCAAAGCGAGTCTCGATCGACTCAGCTCCTCCATGCGAACATTTTCTATCTAAGAATCGACAGATTCGGTGGAGGGAACGGAAACTACCATGAGCGGCGGCGTGGAGATGGCTGTGGTGGTTGATCCGGCCAAACGAGCCACTACCTCCTCAAAACGACACCATATTGGGCTTCTACAAATGATTTTGAGCATTTTGTCGTGCGAGTTGCTTGATTCTAGGTCGTTTGGGATTTTTCAACCACCGTAGACGGCGACACCAGCGATGCTTTGGTGACCGGCCGGTGAGGCCCCAATGGACAGAATCCTCAGCTCTTCATATAGATTGCGATCTTATATGCCAATCATCATTCAGTAACCAATGGAACCCTTATTCGAAGTTAATTGCAATTTTATAGTTTTTTTCTCTTTAGGATTTGAACTTGATATTTGACTATTGAAATTTTAATAATGTAGCTAGTAAGTCGATCTTAAATTTAATTTGGCAATATAAATTCAGGTTTGAATTAGTAGATAATGTGAGTAAGTTTCTAATTGTTATTCGAGGTTTAAGTCTCTTACAATATATAGCAAATTGTAAATTGTTAACTTATCATTGAGCTTAGTTGATTTGTTATTATGGTTGAAAAGATTATTGAGCCTTATAATTAAGGAATGTAAAGCTACGGCTAGATATAAACCCTACAAATGATTTAGCAAAAAGGCCTACGGACAATTTAGTCATTGTATAATTTTGATATTTGAGAATTACAAATGCACTTAATCTTTAGATTATACGTGTGGAAAATTAGAAATGTGAGCTTAATGGTTTAGTTGGAATGAGTTAAGAAAATTCGATTTGGGCGATGGATTTTACTGTCAATGGTGTGATTAAAAATGGATTTAATGTTTTTTAAGCAAGGGAATTGGCATAAATTGGAATATGTGAAGAAGTACATTTAATTCTTGCTAGGAAATAGTTAGTTGATATTATTTTTAACAGGTGGATAGTACAAATTTTAAATAAGGTGTTGCCGAAATTTCGGTAGAATTTAGATTAACTATGGCTAATATACCGATAAGATTATTAGGAAATAAAATCTTTTAATTCTCTATTTAAATAAAGTCTTCTGTCTAATCCAAACTAGAGCTTTCTTTTCTCTCTATTATTGTGGTAATAATAAATAGTGCATACTATCATTTGCATGCATATATTATTTACTTTATAAAGGAATAATTAAATGATAACTTAGCATTTATTTTATTATATTACTATGTTATTATTAATATATGATTATGTTTATATACATTTTCTTACATCTTAATTATATTCTTTTATATTGCATATTAATTATTGATTTGGTGCATTGCATTGAATGAATTGCTTGACTACTTGTGCAGTGAATTTCCTATGCTTTGTTTGTGTGGAATTGGGATGAAGTGGGCCACCACGGATTTGTGAGGAGGGTCTTGGATACCGTCGGCCGTGTATGGGGAGTTTAGCGCCCCCGTATGCACCTAATGTTATGTGATATGGAAAAAACACGAGGTAGCTGCCTGTTGATATGAAAAAGAAAAGAAAGTACGTAAAAAATAAATATAGGAGAGGGCTGGTGTCACGACCCATTTCCATGGGCCGGACCGGCACTAGGGTCCAGGTAAGCTTAAAGCCCCCGAGGCCCGTAGTAAGCCTGAAACACTACAAATTTGCTATCTCAATATAATTTTAAACATTTACAAATTTCACTGCTTACAATACACTATATTTAATAAAATAGGCTCATAGAATTATTCCATCTATAATCATACACAACTTAAAAGTATACAAATTCTATAACTGCGGAGTTCATTGACGGATGTATACATATAAGTCTTCGGACATTTATCTATTTAATTGATCAATACGAAAATTAGCGAATTTCTTTTTTTATAGTGAAGAGCAGAGTTATAGCTGGGATTTAGAAAATGCTACTTCCTGAAAGATTTAAACAAAAGAGATGTGAGTTTATTAATGAATAATAATTATTGCACAACACAAGCATTCACACCATTGTATAAATATATCAACCTAGTCATCCGACTAGGTATATGCTCACACAGCCAGTCACACAAATGGCATATCACCAGCACTCACAATTATTAACATCTTCATGTAATCACATCACGTGGAAATTAGTCAGTGGAGTCACCGAACCCCCGATGAGCCGTCCTTCCACATGGCTCATCCTCTCACATGTGCACCAGGGAGCCGATCCCCCATACTGGCCGACCGGTCTAATCCTCACTTGACCAGCCCTCTCATTTTTCTTTCCATTCTCTCTTCTCTTTTCCATACCAACAGGAGGCAACCCGGTCGTCTCCATCAAATCTAGATCATCAAGCGCTCACAACAGGAGGCCACCCTGCGGGCTGCGATCAAATCTAGATTATCCGGTGCGCCCAATAAAGAAGCCAACCTGTGGTTAACAGTAACGGTAACAGTAGGTGCACACGGGGGCGCCGATCTCCCATTTACCCGGCTAACAGAAACAGAATCAGGATCCATATAACAGAAATCAGAATCAGGATCCGTATAACAGAAACAGTCTCACAAACCCATGGTGACCCACTTCATCCCAACTCCACACAAACAAAGCATAGCATAAACACAACACAATTAATCAAACATTGCAATTAAGTGCAGACATATTGATCAGTTGGACAACGTAATGCAATGCACAACTAGACAACCATTCTCAAGTGCAATTAAATAAATAAATAAATAAATAATATTAAGAATAAACAAACAATTAAATAAATTATAATAATGGAAATAAATAAATAATTGAATAATTCGATGAATAATAATGAAAACAATTAAATAAATAATGATGATAGTAAAATAATTAGAGCACGCTATTTATTCTGTGTTAAGTTATAGAATTATTCTAAATAAACTTATTATGTTATTAATTAAAACTAGACTAAGTTTTAGCGAAATTTCGGCAGAACCTCCCCTAAAAATATGACTATCTACCTGTTAAGATAATATCAATATATTCATTCAATCCACAAGCCCATCCATCGGGCAATCAATCAAATCAAATGCCCATCCTCCTTTACATAGCAATACCAATAATTAATGATTATCATTTGTTACTCTTTGCTCAACAAACTCACTTTCAAAAAACTTAAACTCATTATTTGCCAAATCTATACCTTAGAAAAGTTTAAGCTCATAATTTAATATATTATTAAAAATCTTTAGCTAGACATCATATCTTTGTTCCCATCAAATTAAACATCAACTTACAATCTTAAACAGTCTCTAATCATATTACAATTTACAGAGCTGAATAATTCGGTAACCATTTAGACGATTCTAGAATTCTACTATTTATTACAGAAAAGTTAGCTAACTATTAATTGAGACAAACTATCTAATCTTGGCCTACTTAAACTCAAATAGTAACAATTTTGCCACACAGCTGCTGCCACCATGAGAACTCTTCAAGTTTTCCACTTACACTTATGATTTATACACTACTTAACTCCATTCCTTATTATAGAATTAATATACAACTTTATTTTCATCAAATCGTTACAAAAATTTATAGGAACACTCAATATTGGGCTATCCTAAACAAAATCAGGTTCTTACTCAACCCTTCAATTTCTATAAACTAATTCCTTCATTTATATATTCGTCAAGAAACTTGCGTATTAACCAATATCCAACTTTATTGCTGCAAGAAATAACATTCAATTAAATTTATTGTCATCCCAAATTATAGTTCACATTTCTTTGTCAATCACATCCTTAACCTTAGCAACAACAATGTCGAATACGAATCATAAATAGATATAGCATTAATATAAACTCATTTAGCAAAAGTCATAAAATTTTACCAACTAGCCACTGCCAAGCTAAAGAAATCAGATTTCTGAATATAGCCTGTACATTACGGCCAACGAACTCCTTTCTCAACAAGAGTTTAATTGATAATATCCTATATCTGATATTAAGGCAATAACTTAAACAAATGGTTAGATTAGCTACTGTCATATCAAATTTGTTTTAACACCTCAATGAAAAATTGTAATAACCAAACATACTTACCAATTTCATATCAATTTCAGCTTGTACTTAAGATTTACAATTAAATCTGAGGTTTCCTCAAATTTCATATATATATATATATATATATATATATATATATATATATATATAAAATACCTTGGATTGAAGCTTACTGCTGTCATTCTCATGCCATACCGAATTCCAAATTATAAATCACCTTATTCATGCTAATATATTCAGTAGATTGTTCTATAACTTAAATTAGATTGAAGAATTAAATTCTCCTTAGTAAAATTGCATGAACAGTAGTAACTAGGGATTTAGTTCCAAGGCTAACTTAATTCATAAATCAAATCCTTCATCATTCAGCAAGAACTCATAAATTCTACTGAAGAAGGTCAAAAATTGGCTTACCTTGTCAGCAATAGTCGCCGGAATCGCTCGGAGAGAAGGATGAAGACGCTATCTCGATCGGGTTGAAGTCCCAGCCTCGCCGTGATTCTTGCGCTCACCAGAAGCGGAAACGGAGAGAAGGGAAAGGAAGGCCGGGTTGCTGCGGCAAGGAGTCGACGGCGAGGAGTCGACGGCGAGGAGGCGCTGGTCTTAGGCAGTCGGAAAAACGAGAGGAGGAGAGGAGAGGGGTGAGGTCGACCCTGCTGGAAGAAGAAGAAAAGAAAAGAAGAAAAGAAAAAAAAAAAGAAAAGAAAAGAAAGGAAAATTATAAAGCTTCTAGACCATTCCGGTTCGATTCGAACCGGTTTGGTCTAATTCTATGATTTGGCTCAATTTGCAGATTTTCTAGTCCGATTTGATTTATTTTGACTCTTTTAGTTAGGTTCTAGAATAATTCCTCAATTTACTAAATAGTCATAATAATAATAATAATAATATTAGATGTTTAGAATAATTAATTTATATAGTAATCACACACATATACATATACATTTTTAATAATTTAATAATTAGCGCTCCATATTTACTCTTAAAAATTTCTAAAGATTCTCCACTCGGCAAATATTTAACAATATGTTTTGGGCTTGAGCCCAACTCCGTAAACTTGGGCTCATATTAGAATTAAACAGTATTTACAGTCCGGACAGTCGAAAATTCAGATTTTTGATTTAATAATAATTCAAAAGTTTCGAAAATAAAAATTAAGGGTGTTTCAGCTGGTCAAGTGAGGATTAGATCGGTCAGCCAGGTATGGGGAATCAGCTCCCAAGTAAACACGTTTGAGGGCGGGCCATGTGAGAGGATGGCTCGTTGGGGTTTTCAGTGGCGCCACTAACTAATTTCCACTTGTTTGATTACTTAAAAGTGTAATCATTTGTGGATGCTGATGTTGTGCCATATGCCTGACCGGTTGAGTATTCATTTTAGTACTTTAGGAAGCCTTTCGTGTGAATGCTTGTATTATACAATAATTATTATTTGTTTTTAAACTCATATTTCTTTTGTGTAACATTTTCAGGAAGTAGATTCCTCTTTGTCCCGGCTGATGCTCTATTTTCTTCACCGCAGAGCGAGAAAAGAAATTTCCTAAAATTTCAATAATCAATTTATTATATAGTTATATGTATGAGAACTTGTTTATATTTATCTATTAGTGAACTTCGCAGTTGTAGGATAGTATCCGATAAACATAGATAGATGTCTAGTTATTTATTTATGAGAATACATAAACCAGTTAGCCATATTATGAATGATTCGTATTATAATTGGGCTCGAGCTATAAAATGTTTAAGTTGCTAGATTTGGACCAAAGTATAATAAAATTATGAGATTTATCATGTATAGCAATATGGGCTGATAATTTGAAATTCATCAATTGAATTTTGTAGTTTAGGCTTACTACAGGCCTTGGTGGCCTTAAGCTTAATTGGACCCTAGTGCCGGTCCGGCTCATGAAAACGGGTCATGACAGTAGGACATCCACACGCCTAAACATAGTACACTAAATAAGTAATCTATTAATATTTCAAATAAATAAACAATCATTTATAATAAATTATAAAACATAAAATAAAAAATACTTAATTTCTTATTTCAACGACACAAAAGCAAATTAAAAAAATAATTTATTTTTATTGGTAATAAAAAAAATCTTGGTTGATTAACTTGGTGTAAGGAGTAATCTCATATATCGGGAGTTAAGTTGCACGGACACGGGACACAAGATACAAGAATGTACAGATACGACAATTTTTAAAGATGGTAGGACATCCACACGCTTAGGACATAGTACACTAAATAAGTTACATATTAATATTTCAAATAAATAAACAATCATTTATAATAAATTATAAACATAAAATAAAAAAATACTTAATTTCTTATTTTAATGACACAAAAGCAAATTAAAAAAAAACACTTTATTTTTATTAGTAATAAAAAAAACCTTGATTGATTAGCTTGGTG